>NW_026634583.1:0-4301 GCF_024868665.1 Triplophysa rosa
AAATTAATCAGTAAATGAATGAAACAACAGAAATAAAATAGAAATAATAAAAAATTCTTATGTTCTCACTCCCCATCAGTGCTCTTGATGAGTGTGAGACGTTATGGTGTATATAGGACACTTGTTCAATCACTGGTTCGAACCCTGCTCGGAACGGATTTGGGTATGAATGGTTGCACGTCTAAATTAATTGTTTTATTACCTTTATCACTTAATTTCTGCATTTACGTCTGTATTTATTCATTTCTTTATTAGTGCACTTTATTTATACTTTATTAGGTCATTCTCATCCTCCATAGAAAACTACCATTTGTGAGAACATGTAAGGGAGAGAATATGCTCTGATGTAACACACGGCTGATGTTTTTGATGTAAGGATGGATGATGTGTTTTGACATATCTATTTCACTGTAAAGAAAAATGGTACAGTTTTAATAAAAATTCACAGGGAAATGACAAAATTCCACTCGGCTCCTAAACTGCTCTCCTGAAATCAAAGAATCCCTATTAATGCAGCTTCTTCACATACAAGATCCTCTACAAAAGCACAAATGACATCAGTGATGTATAAAGTACCTAAAAGCAATACTTGAGTAAAAGTACAAATATCTTGCCAGAAAATTACTTTGGTAGAAGTGAAAGTAACCTTTTAGAATATGACTTGAGTAAAAGTCTTAAAGAAACAGATACATTTTGTACTTAAGTAGTACTTTGTATTTTTAATATACTTACGTATTGAAAGTAAAGTTAAAGCAAACGTTGTTAATAAAAATGTTTTTTTAGCATAAAGGGTGACAAAAACGGTGCATACATAGAAATTTACAACTTTGAAAAGCTCTGTCTCAAGCTCAGTAGTTTTATCTGGAACAAAATGATGCCAAATTGCTAAACTAAAAAAATAAAGTTCAGAAACCACATCTTTATAACTTTACTTTATAAAAGTGACCCCCAATATTATCCCTCTAAGAGAACAACTTGGAACAAATTGAGAACAAATCTGTCCTTACTGCTTTCTTTCCTTGCATTTCCCATACAGTAATAATCCAGTCATTTGATCGTTCATTGAAACTGAACAATTTGCTGTTTATCTTTAAAAGAAGCAGCACATTAAAACCCTTCTGCACTTGCACATTGAGCTTAAACCAATGATTGGTTCAGTGCTGTCATGGTTGACCCTATTTTCACGATCTAAGTGTATGGTCTAAAGCGCAGGCCGCAAGTGCACTCAGGGCGTGTCCGAATCCACTTTTGCTAGTTTAACGACGGGAAAACGGTCATTCTCTTAATGAGTCATGGGTGTTTTTTGGGCGTAACGTGCAGTAAACCAATCAGAGTGTCATCTTTCATTCCCTTTAAGAGCTAGTTGCGCTCGCGCCATGGCGGGTCGCTATTTACATGGCGGAGTTTGTTGGCGGAAAAGCTGAATGCTTCTTAAGTGAAGAAACTGATTTGCTCGTGCTAATGCGTGCGAGCAGATCATCTACGGGACAAGCAGGAATCCACCAAAGCTTCCCGAGGTGAAGAAGGCGTGGGAGGAAGTAGCGGTGATTGTGTCCTCGTCTTCTGGCATCAGAAGAACGGCTGTACAATGCAGAAACAGGTACAATGATGTCAGGAGACGGGGAAAACAAAAGTTCGCCGCTAATAAAAAACAGCAGGTGGCCACGGGAGGAGGGCCACCTACAGCCACCCCGGACCTAACGCCAGCGGAGGACATCGTCACCTCTTTGGGGGCTTAGAGGTGGGCGTCGAAGGTTATGTAATGATAATGGGAAAAAATAATTTGTACAGAACATTCAGGCATATAACATATTTTATTTATCAACAGTCATAAAATATTTGAACATGAAATTTCATGCAGCTCCGCTGGCTGAAGATTGTGCGGCCGAACCCAGGAGGAGGGGGTAGTTTCGGATGGAGAAGAAACTGTGGAACAACCATCTAGGTTGAGGGAAGAGGCGAGGTGAACCAGAGCACGATGCGAGAATGTCAGCCACAAAGACCACCCATTCCTGACACTCCAGCAGGCCAGCTTCAATACGCTGGAGAGGGAACTGGGTAGACTACATCAGAGTTTGCGGCGCGTGAACACCCGCTTGAGCCGCTTGGAGATGTTGCTGCTGCCCCTCGGACGCATCGCAGACAGTATGGGATGGCTCGCTGATGCAGTTGAGCGCATTGCACCTGCAACATCTCCTGCAATCCTCCATCCACCAGATCTTCTCTGACCACCCGATCCATGTCTATGCTGCGCTCTTCTGCTCCTGGACCCTCCCGTCGCCCGTCCCGCCATGGTGCTTTCCACCTGCGAACCCAAGGAGGAAGAAGAGGACCAGTTTAAAATTGAGTTGTGTTTATTATTATTAATAGAAATGTATTTATTTTCCATTAAAGCTTTGGTTCTCATTAAAAGTTTTTTTTCCCCAGTCATGAAGTAATAAGTAAAATTATCAGGGTTTTAATTGCTGAAAGTATGGATACATGATCACTGTAATCGCCAAAATATGCAAGTATTTTTTTAATAATCGTTTACAAATATTCAAAAAAATGTTTACACTCTAAAAATAATTTACTTGTAACAAACAGGAGATAAAGAATTTACAAATGTTTCGAGAGCCGAAACGTTTCAACAACTGGGGGAGCGCTGTGATTGTTTTGATAAAAGGCTAATTTAAAAAAGATACAAAATCCAGAGGTACAAAATCTTCCTATACAATAAATACATGGGATAGCATAAAAAAGACATTTCAAAATAATTGCAAGGTTTGCACTTTTAGCAAACAATTCAGCTTATCAGGCTACAGATGATGCAGCTCTTCTGCCATCTGATCTCTCCTCGCCCGTGCTGCTGCTTGAGGATTTTGGTTAATTGGCATCGGCACATACAGTTCATTTTCACACCTAAAGTCCTGTAATCTGTGCTCATTTATGTCTAAGAGACATCCATGGCGTATGGCAATGTTATGCAACACACAACATGCCACAAAAAACGCTCCGACCTTCTGAGGGCTGTACTGTAATGTTCCCCCTGACTTATCCAAACACCTAAAGCGCATTTTTAGCATGCCAAACGTTCTCTCAATGACAGCTCGTGCTTTCGTGTGTTTACGATTAAAAAACACTTCCCTTACTTCTGTAGGCATGATATACGGTGTAATCAGCCATGTCTTTAATGGAAAGCCATTGTCCCCTAACAGCCACCCGTCCAGGGGCGAGTCACCCTGGAAGACTGCAGGAATGACAGAGTTGGCCAGAATAAAGGAGTCATGGCTCAATCCAGGATAATTTGTGAATACGTGTGTAACCTTACACGTTGCATCGCGAATCACCTGGATATTGATGGAATGGGTTCCCTTACGATTAACGTATATCAGAGCATTCTCTGACGGGGCACGTAGTTGCACGTCTGTGCAATCTATCGCACCCAAAACTCCAGGGAACCCAAATTTAGAACAAAACTCCTCTTTAACCCGATTTTGGGTAGCATGCGTCATGGGGAATTTAATGAATTTGTGTGCATGTCGGACTAGGTTTGATGTTACTGCATGTATGGCCGAAATTACGGCAGGTTGGGATATGCCTCCAATTGAACTCAAGGGATGTTTGAATGACCCACTCGCAAACAACATTTGGTGCAGCAGTTATTTTAACAGCAATGGGGAGTGCATGAGGGCAGTATGCATTCGTCTGCAGATCACCTGCCAGAAGATGACAGAGGTCTGTTACTGCCTGGCGGGATAGGCGAAGCTTCTGGCGACACTCCACCTCAGTCAAGGACAGGTATGTGGAAGAGAGAGAACATGGAACAAATGAATCGCATGAATCAGCACAAGACAGAGGACACAGGGAAATTAAATAAGGGATAAAACCAAGGGGGAACAGGTGCATGGCATGAACTAATAAACAAGCAATAATGAGGAGACGAGAGGGCGGTAACAGAGATGAGACTGGAGAGGGTGTATGGAAAGCCATAAGGGCCATAAATGCCTCTCTCCACATAAAACACGTGGGTCTGTCATGATTCTGCCACAAGGCTCAAAAAGCATGACAAGAGAGGGCAGAATCATGACATTGTCAGACTATTATTGTGTTAAAGTGCAGTGCATGCTACATGCAGTCCAGTTGGTAAAAATTGTGGTGGTGGTGGTGGTGGTGGTGGAGTTAAAGTGCATGGTGAATTGTACAGACAGAGAGGTGTGCTGTGTGAGTTCTGAGTGTTCAGCAGCCTGATAGTCTGAGGGAAGAAGATGTGCCGAATTTAAATACACAGATTAAACTGAGGAGTTCAACAAGTGATGTTT
>NW_026634583.1:7930-9604 GCF_024868665.1 Triplophysa rosa
TTTGGAGTATCTGTACTTTACTTGAGTCTTTATATTTCTGCAGACTTTTTCCTGAACAGAATGTATACTTTTACTCTGATACATTTCCCCTATAAGCATGTTCGTTACTACAAAATAAAAGCATAGAAACAGAGCTGAAATAGACAAGTCGGTGATCCGGTCACCATGACAATGCTGAACTAATCATTGGTTAAAGCTCAATGTGCAAGTGCATAAAGGTGCTCTCTGCAGTTAATTTCAACACAAGATTTTAATGTGCTGTTGCTTTTAAAGATAAACAGCAATTTTTTCAGTTTCAATGAATGATGAAATGACTGCATTGTTACTGTGAGGGAAATGAGAGGAAAGAAAGAAGTAAGGGCCGGACTTTTGTTCCAAGTTTTTCTCTTAGAGGGATAATATTGGGGTGGGAGGGAACTGTCCTTTAATAAAGTTATAAGTTGTAAAGATGTGGTTTCTGAACTTGTATTTTGATAGTTTAGCAATTTGGCAACATGTTGTTCCTGATAAAACACTGAGCTTGAGACAGAGCTTTTTCTAAAATATAAATATAAAACATATTAACACATTTGCTTTACTTTACTTTAAATACTTAAGAAGATTTAATATAAAAAGTACTTTTGATACTTATGTACAATATTTATCTGTTACTTTAAGACTTTGACTCAAGTCATATTCTAAAAGGTTACTTTCACTTCTACCAAAGTCATTTTCTGGCGAGATATTTGTACTTTTACTCAAGTATTGCTTAGGTACTTTATACATCACTGCACACACGCGCACACACACACGCACACACACACACACACACACACACACACACACACACACACACACACACACACACACACACACACACACACACACACACACACACACACACACACACGCGCACACACACACACGCACGCGCACACACACTGACCTCACATCAGCAGTAGTTTGGGGCTTTGAGACGCTGGAATTCACAGGGATTCTAATAATGGCTCTCACTATTACAGTTAATTGACGGACATTATCAAATATTTTCCACCGTCTATTTAGCGTACGCCACTTTTGTAAGAGCACAATTGTGATCTATTTTGAGTTTGTTTTCTCTCTCAGAGTTTCCTGACACTGCAGAAGTCTGTAATTACTCTCAGCAGGAGAACTGAATGTGATGTTTGTACCTGATGGGCTGCAGAAGCGAAGCCGAAGCCGAGTTGTCTGCACACCACCATCGCTTCATTAATGCTCCAGTTCTCACCGCACACTGAACCCCAACGCTTCTGACCGTTCACCTCCATCAACACCTCCACACGACCCTCCGCCGCCTCCCGACCGCCCGACAGACGCACCTGTGACACACACACACATTGGGTTTTTAACACGTGTGTGAAAACATCTTTATTTGACCTAATAATGCATGAATCATTGTCATGTGTGTGTGTGTGTGTGTGTGTGTGTGTGTGTGTCTGACCGTGGTGGTCAAGTGTGTTTTGGGAACGTTGCAGCGCACAGATGCGTCCTGGTTGTGTTTGCAGGAGTGCAGTGGAACCTCCTGAAAGCGACACTGTGTGATGGACGTCTCTCTCCCTGAACACTGAACAGCGTTCATATGGATCGGTCCAGTGCCTGCGAGCACACACACACACGCACGCACGCACGCACGCACGCACGCACGCACGCACGCAC
>NW_026634584.1:0-1496 GCF_024868665.1 Triplophysa rosa
TTGCGATATGTACTTAACGTCTGCTAATGTTCGATTCATGACATGATGACTCATTTGAACTGATTCGTTTAAATGAACGGTTAAAAGAACGGATAAGTCAAACAATGAACTCAGAAGACTCACTATCCGAATCCATCAAATCTGTCACTCAAAACACCTCCGAACGTTAGTGTGCTTAGGCCATTTAGCAACAGTGGCTGATAAGATTTAGTTTAAATAATCCACAGTATTTATAGTTTATTTATATGACAATGTGTAGTAAAGTAACTATAAAATCATTAGACAGAAGAGAGGTGAAACCAGAACAAAGCACAAGTTGTTGTTAGTAATTTAATTGAAGTATGTGGTCAAAATAAGAACTGCAATATTTAAAAAGGGATGGTTTTAAAACGCATCGAAATTGGGATAGGTATCGGCCGATCATGATGACAGAAAATCGGTACTCGGGATCAGATGCATAAATCCTGATTGGAGCATCCCTATATTATTCTCTTCTGTGAACTTAGTTTACATTTATGCATTTGGCAGACACTTTTATCCAAAGCAACTCGCATTGCTATTATTATATTATTGCATTATATTATACATTTGTATCCAAGTATGTGCAAACTTGCACAATGCTCTGACCACTGCACTACAGAAAAGCTTATGTTTATGTAAAGATTTCTTTCATGAAATAACTTGTTCAGAGCAGGACTAAATAAAAAAAAAACTTAATTTTCAAAATTCCTCTTTTTCCAATTTTCAGCATTTTCTAAATTTTGCAAAGGGTTTTGTAAACCTTTGACTTCAACTGTAGTTTATTTAAAGTTTCAAGTTATGGTGAAGCACATATGTTATGTAACCATGGTGCACACAGGGCACACTTGATCATTTATTTTGTTTCTAAGATTTTTAAACCGTATTAATGAAGATATGATCTGTTTGTAGTCAGCAATGCTAGCAGTTAATCATCTTGTTTGTTACTAGTCTCTAGCAGAGGAAGGCGCATGCCCAAAAGGAGACCGTGGACGAAACCTGAGGTGAACGCTGTGATGAGACACTTCAAATTGCACATAAGCAAAGCTCACTTGGCAACAATGAGGGAATGTGAGGTCTGCAAAAGGTGCGAGCATCCAGTCCTACAAAACCGGTCTGTCCAAAATATACGTGATTTTGTACGGAACCGAGGACTAAACTTAAAACGCATGGGGGAAAATTAAGTCCAAATTAAAATGTTCGTAGTCCAAGGGGCTAATTATCTGTTCGACACATTTCACTTCTATTCTTGTAATTGTAATATTGTTTTGTTAAAAATTCATGTTTTTATTCCTGTCACATAGTGACAATGTTTTATCAATTTCAAAATTGAAATTTTAAGAAAGCATGTTTTATTCTCCTGCTGGTACTGTTGAACATTTTAGCATATATGTTTAGTCTGAGGGACTATGACCTCTGTTCATGATTTTTTAACTTTAACATTTGTGATGTTACTGTCATTTTAATAAATTGTGTTA
>NW_026634584.1:6825-9056 GCF_024868665.1 Triplophysa rosa
TAACACAATTTATTAAAATGACAGTAACATCACAAATGTTAAAGTTAAAAAATCATGAACAGAGGTCATAGTCCCTCAGACTAAACATATATGCTAAAATGTTCAACAGTACCAGCAGGAGAATAAAACATGCTTTCTTAAAATTTCAATTTTGAAATTGATAAAACATTGTCACTATGTGACAGGAATAAAAACATGAATTTTTAACAAAACAATATTACAATTACAAGAATAGAAGTGAAATGTGTCGAACAGATAATTAGCCCCTTGGACTACGAACATTTTAATTTGGACTTAATTTTCCCCCATGCGTTTTAAGTTTAGTCCTCGGTTCCGTACAAAATCACGTATATTTTGGACAGACCGGTTTTGTAGGACTGGATGCTCGCACCTTTTGCAGACCTCACATTCCCTCATTGTTGCCAAGTGAGCTTTGCTTATGTGCAATTTGAAGTGTCTCATCACAGCGTTCACCTCAGGTTTCGTCCACGGTCTCCTTTTGGGCATGCGCCTTCCTCTGCTAGAGACTAGTAACAAACAAGATGATTAACTGCTAGCATTGCTGACTACAAACAGATCATATCTTCATTAATACGGTTTAAAAATCTTAGAAACAAAATAAATGATCAAGTGTGCCCTGTGTGCACCATGGTTACATAACATATGTGCTTCACCATAACTTGAAACTTTAAATAAACTACAGTTGAAGTCAAAGGTTTACAAAACCCTTTGCAAAATTTAGAAAATGCTGAAAATTGGAAAAAGAGGAATTTTGAAAATTAAGTTTTTTTTTTATTTAGTCCTGCTCTGAACAAGTTATTTCATGAAAGAAATCTTTACATAAACATAAGCTTTTCTGTAGTGCAGTGGTCAGAGCATTGTGCAAGTTTGCACATACTTGGATACAAATGTATAATATAATGCAATAATATAATAATAGCAATGCGAGTTGCTTTGGATAAAAGTGTCTGCCAAATGCATAAATGTAAACTAAGTTCACAGAAGAGAATAATATAGGGATGCTCCAATCAGGATTTATGCATCTGATCCCGAGTACCGATTTTCTGTCATCATGATCGGCCGATACCTATCCCAATTTCGATGCGTTTTAAAACCATCCCTTTTTAAATATTGCAGTTCTTATTTTGACCACATACTTCAATTAAATTACTAACAACAACTTGTGCTTTGTTCTGGTTTCACCTCTCTTCTGTCTAATGATTTTATAGTTACTTTACTACACATTGTCATATAAATAAACTATAAATACTGTGGATTATTTAAACTAAATCTTATCAGCCACTGTTGCTAAATGGCCTAAGCACACTAACGTTCGGAGGTGTTTTGAGTGACAGATTTGATGGATTCGGATAGTGAGTCTTCTGAGTTCATTGTTTGACTTATCCGTTCTTTTAACCGTTCATTTAAACGAATCAGTTCAAATGAGTCATCATGTCATGAATCGAACATTAGCAGACGTTAAGTACATATCGCAAAAGAAAGAAGTTAACACGGAAACCACTTTATCATTGGAAAGGACTGATTTTCATTTATTAAAAGTGTGGTTTATGTCACCTGCATCATGTGCGCGTCAGAGAAGAAAAGGTAACCCGTTTTTTTAAACACAACTCGCACTCAATTCAGGTAAAAATATTCTCTGAATGCCATGTGCAACATGGATTTGGTCTTCTGACCTTTTGTCATTGTGTCTGTTGCTTTTGATTATTATGTGCGAGAGAGAGAGACAGCGAAAGTGCACAGGCTCTCTGCTCACTCTTTCACATGACATGACTGTGGCGCCAAACGTATGTCCTCGTGTGATGACATCATCAAATTGCGACCGGTTTGTGAGATCAGCCAAGTTAGTGAGTACCGATCAAGTCATTAAATGTGATTATCGGCCGATTCCGATCTGTGGCCAATCGATCAGCACATCCCTACAATAATAACAGAATTTCTAAAAAATAGCCCAGAACAAAAGTTTACATCCCCTTGATTCATAATACTGTCACTTTAAAAGGGAAGAACAATGCCACACAAAGAAGACAAGTTCACAAAGAGTATACACAGGCAAGTATAAATCCGTGAGTACAAGCATCCACAGGTAAACAGACCTCCACTGGTCAAACTCACTGGTACAATTCGACAGGTAAGTAAATCGACAGGTTAAACAAACTGGTAAACATCCACAGGTAAAGCAAACAGGTAAGTAAATCCAAAGTACACATCCA
>NW_026634585.1:0-2172 GCF_024868665.1 Triplophysa rosa
ACACAAGCGGTCAACACTGAATCAATACAGATACACAAACACTCAAAGAAGCCGATTTAAAGGACGTCAAACAATGCAAACACAGCATTTAGACTAATGTTCACTGTGATGTTCACATGGCAGCTGTGAAGGACCGCTGTCGTGGCGAATCGGCCTTCCAACGCAGAAAGAAATCTGGCAGACTAGGGTTCCAGATGCCAAGAGTTTCAACTTTATTTGCTCGAGCCAACAAAGTGAGATATTCAGAGTTCATCTGAAGTGATCCAACAATACATATCTGACTCCATACTTTATACAGAAATCTCAGGTTGTTTTTCAGTGTCCCCCAATAAAGTTTCACATGATATCATCTTTTTATTAGCACGTCACCCTCTCATTTGCCACTATTATATCTCAATCAGGCCCAGCCGGCCCATCCATTCTGCGCTCGCCACAGTTATGTTTCCTGCTTACCTTATTAGAATTTAATCGTGGCGAGCACCTCCCAGGATTTTAAAAAGAAAAACACAGATATCATGTGCCAATCAAATTACACTTTTCCCGGACACATTTCCTGGGCTTATCGGACAATACATGATTTATCAGAGTTTTACTCTTGCAAATGGTTTAGTGTCATAATGAGCTCCTGGTTTCCGTGACTTTGCGCAATAACTTAAACATGTCTACGAAAGTATGTGTGGTGTACGTGCAGTTCCTGTCTTAGTGTGATAACATTTTGCATGCATGTGTTCAAGTGCTCAAACTCATGAGGCCCATAGCCCATATTATATCAGAAAAATACATGACACCTATAACTAACTAAATGTATCATTCTATATTAGAAAAAACACCATACCGCCCACCGAGCTGTCAATCAATCACTGTGACAAAACAAGGGTTTTAATCATTGTGGTTATGTGCTGATCTACAAGCAAACAACTTTCTGAAAGAAAACTAAAATAAAAATGTTTATATATATTTTCAGTTTTTGAATGCAGTGACAGATTGTTTGAAGAACATCAGAGATCAGGGCTCTAGACTGCCACCAAAATGGTCGCAAATGCCATCGTTTTTTTACAACGTGCGAGGTCAAATTTCACAGGGTCGCATTGGTGCGAGTTGCCCCGCCAAAGATTTATTTGAACATTTGATGTGATTTATGAGTGGTGAATGACGCGCTTGTGATAAGTGCAGAAGAGAGCGAGCAGAGAGCTCGTGCACTCTCTCTGTCTCCAAACTAAAGTGTGCGTTCCACTTCATTTGGTGTAGTGACTGGATCATTGAGAAAAAGCCATAAACCCATTGCATTGGTGAGAAGTCTCAGTCTCATCTCTAACTTAACATCTGGGGCTAACCAGAGAAATGTCTCTGACAATAGGAACTTATGTGATTAAACTGTCCTTTTCTATACATATATCTAACTATCTAGGTTGTGTGTTGGCGCTCGTGCCATTTCAAATAGTCTGTAACTGTTCGATATACAAGTTTAATTCAGGCTTTGTTTATATCCGTACATCCGAATGAATCATGACTTGATGCAATTCAAACCTGTCCATTTTCGATATTTCTAAATGTTTCTCTTTACAATTCCTCATTGTTTATATATTTTGTGTGACCATAGAACACATTACACTCATTATGTGATAATCTGGACTAGAAGTTTGTAAAGTTGCTTGGAGATCATAAAGATGCAAATTAGCTGTTGAGTGGACAAAGAACCCACACCCTGCTCAACCTGATTGGTTCATTCAAACTTGGAGGGCATGCCCTTTCATGAAGTTTAAATATCGACCGAGGACACAGACAGTGGGTTGTCAGAAGTTTGGTTAAGTTTTATCTTCCTCAAATTCTTTCCCTGAGAAGCATCGTTGGACCGTTCCTCGCACCTGCCCCTCTCGGGCGGGATGTGGGTTAGTTCTTATCTGGAGAAGGAACAATGGACTATGCTCTCGCACACCTCGACGAGCCATGCGGCCGGCCGAGGGCCGATGCCTGCAACTTTCAGCAGGACGGCAACTTTCAGCAGGACCGCATTCTGAAATTATTTGAACATTTCCATCTCCAAGCGCACACGAATACATCCAGCACAACTTGCAAGTATCCATTTGTATAGAGAATAGCTGCGTTAAGTTGGTACCTCTTTTTCTAAAAGCCCTCTCTCTCTCTCTCTCTCTCTCTCTCTCTCTCTCTCTC
>NW_026634585.1:6643-8815 GCF_024868665.1 Triplophysa rosa
GAGAGAGAGAGAGAGAGAGAGAGAGAGAGAGAGAGAGAGGGCTTTTAGAAAAAGAGGTACCAACTTAACGCAGCTATTCTCTATACAAATGGATACTTGCAAGTTGTGCTGGATGTATTCGTGTGCGCTTGGAGATGGAAATGTTCAAATAATTTCAGAATGCGGTCCTGCTGAAAGTTGCCGTCCTGCTGAAAGTTGCAGGCATCGGCCCTCGGCCGGCCGCATGGCTCGTCGAGGTGTGCGAGAGCATAGTCCATTGTTCCTTCTCCAGATAAGAACTAACCCACATCCCGCCCGAGAGGGGCAGGTGCGAGGAACGGTCCAACGATGCTTCTCAGGGAAAGAATTTGAGGAAGATAAAACTTAACCAAACTTCTGACAACCCACTGTCTGTGTCCTCGGTCGATATTTAAACTTCATGAAAGGGCATGCCCTCCAAGTTTGAATGAACCAATCAGGTTGAGCAGGGTGTGGGTTCTTTGTCCACTCAACAGCTAATTTGCATCTTTATGATCTCCAAGCAACTTTACAAACTTCTAGTCCAGATTATCACATAATGAGTGTAATGTGTTCTATGGTCACACAAAATATATAAACAATGAGGAATTGTAAAGAGAAACATTTAGAAATATCGAAAATGGACAGGTTTGAATTGCATCAAGTCATGATTCATTCGGATGTACGGATATAAACAAAGCCTGAATTAAACTTGTATATCGAACAGTTACAGACTATTTGAAATGGCACGAGCGCCAACACACAACCTAGATAGTTAGATATATGTATAGAAAAGGACAGTTTAATCACATAAGTTCCTATTGTCAGAGACATTTCTCTGGTTAGCCCCAGATGTTAAGTTAGAGATGAGACTGAGACTTCTCACCAATGCAATGGGTTTATGGCTTTTTCTCAATGATCCAGTCACTACACCAAATGAAGTGGAACGCACACTTTAGTTTGGAGACAGAGAGAGTGCACGAGCTCTCTGCTCGCTCTCTTCTGCACTTATCACAAGCGCGTCATTCACCACTCATAAATCACATCAAATGTTCAAATAAATCTTTGGCGGGGCAACTCGCACCAATGCGACCCTGTGAAATTTGACCTCGCACGTTGTAAAAAAACGATGGCATTTGCGACCATTTTGGTGGCAGTCTAGAGCCCTGATCTCTGATGTTCTTCAAACAATCTGTCACTGCATTCAAAAACTGAAAATATATATAAACATTTTTATTTTAGTTTTCTTTCAGAAAGTTGTTTGCTTGTAGATCAGCACATAACCACAATGATTAAAACCCTTGTTTTGTCACAGTGATTGATTGACAGCTCGGTGGGCGGTATGGTGTTTTTTCTAATATAGAATGATACATTTAGTTAGTTATAGGTGTCATGTATTTTTCTGATATAATATGGGCTATGGGCCTCATGAGTTTGAGCACTTGAACACATGCATGCAAAATGTTATCACACTAAGACAGGAACTGCACGTACACCACACATACTTTCGTAGACATGTTTAAGTTATTGCGCAAAGTCACGGAAACCAGGAGCTCATTATGACACTAAACCATTTGCAAGAGTAAAACTCTGATAAATCATGTATTGTCCGATAAGCCCAGGAAATGTGTCCGGGAAAAGTGTAATTTGATTGGCACATGATATCTGTGTTTTTCTTTTTAAAATCCTGGGAGGTGCTCGCCACGATTAAATTCTAATAAGGTAAGCAGGAAACATAACTGTGGCGAGCGCAGAATGGATGGGCCGGCTGGGCCTGATTGAGATATAATAGTGGCAAATGAGAGGGTGACGTGCTAATAAAAAGATGATATCATGTGAAACTTTATTGGGGGACACTGAAAAACAACCTGAGATTTCTGTATAAAGTATGGAGTCAGATATGTATTGTTGGATCACTTCAGATGAACTCTGAATATCTCACTTTGTTGGCTCGAGCAAATAAAGTTGAAACTCTTGGCATCTGGAACCCTAGTCTGCCAGATTTCTTTCTGCGTTGGAAGGCCGATTCGCCACGACAGCGGTCCTTCACAGCTGCCATGTGAACATCACAGTGAACATTAGTCTAAATGCTGTGTTTGCATTGTTTGACGTCCTTTAAATCGGCTTCTTTGAGTGTTTGTGTATCTGTATTGATTCAGTGTTGACCGCTTGTGT
>NW_026634586.1:0-4826 GCF_024868665.1 Triplophysa rosa
AATGGATTAAACGAGGCTTCGAGGCAACAAAAATTGCCTCGATGATTTTTTGTATTCGAATAACTCGAGTTACTCGAGGAATCGTTTCAGCCCTAAAGTCTGCATTAGCGAGTGAAGGTAAGGGGGTGCCAAATCAGTGGTGGTCTTGTAGGCCAGGAGCAGAGTCTTGAATTTGATTCGAGCGACTATAGGGAGCCAATGTAACTTAATGAAGAGAGACGTGAGAGGAGTGACGTGTGCTCTCTTCGGTTCATTGAAGACCACTCTTGCCGCTGCATTCTGGATCATCTGTAGAGGTTTGGTAGTGCAAGCTGGAAGTCCAGCCAGTAGCGCATTGCAGTAGTCCAGTCTGGACAGAACAAGAGCCTGGACTAGGACTTGCGTAGCATGCTCGGATAGGAAAGGTCTAATTTTCTATTATTGTAGAAGATGAATCTATAGGACCGGGTGGTGCTGGCAACCTGATCAGTGAAGTTAAGCTGATCGTCGATCACCACTCCCAGGTTTCTGGCCGTTCTGGAATATGTCATAATAGTTTGAAAAATAGTATGCAAAGGTGCTATGCCATTTCCAATGCTTTTTGCATTTTGTCAATTTCTGTGAATGCAATTTAGCTAGATGCTAACAGTTACATAAAAACACCAACAGTCTCTTTAAAGTGTCCGTCACTCAGACAGTTTCTGCATATCTCATGTTAATCTTGAGTACTAACAGAAGAGTATCGCACCCTTCAAATATCCGTAGAGACTTTAGTTTGATCACATTTATAAAAGACAGATACAGCTGTACGATTTTTTCCTGATAACATATGAGGTGTGCGGGGGGATGGGGGGCAGAACTAAAGCACGTGCACACCCATTGCCAACCAAACACAGACATATGACTCAGTTTCACTTATTGTTGAGGTTCATGTCCGGCATCTTTTAGCACTGGGACCGCACCATCTATCGGTTTCAAACGATCTCCAAATCCAGCATTATATCCACCATTTATATAACATTCCTCACCAAAATGCAGTGAACAAACAAACACAGCTGAACTTCGCGAACGGAGTGCTCTCTCACTCTCTCTCTCTCTTGCTCCAGCTGGTTGACGTGTTCGCATGCTCCTTCTCCCACTCTCTTTGGTTAACGCGTGGGGGTGCTCTTTCATCTGGCTCTCGCGGGTTGATGCGTGGGCGCACTCTTTCATCTGGCTCTCGCAGGTTGACGTGTCTTTTCCGGGAGAATTGTCCAATAATGGACTAAGAATAGTTGTTACGATACAGATTTTCATGTTCGAGAAAAACTTTCCGAAACCTATACGAACGCTGGGGGAGTGTATCGAGCACAGAAATACTACGTCATACATCCAAGTTGACCATGTCAAGCATGAGAAGACGGCACGTTTAACATTGTAAAGAAGTCAGAATGCATGACACACCGTTGCACATCCCTTTTAAGGGAAGTCATCCTAATAAATTGGCCATATTAGCATCTTATCATGTTGTATGGGAAAAGGCCAAACTCTTAAAAATCACTAGCTAATATCAGAATAAAACATTTCCTAACATTAAGTAAACAATACATTTAGTTTCTTAAGCTAATTTGCTCTAAAAAGGGCAAGTGCTTCACAACACTCAGTACAGAGCTCCTCCTCCAGAGAATCATTCATCTTTAACGATTGGCTCGTTTTATTGGAAGGTGGGACTTTAGACAGGTTGTGCATTGCATTTTTCCTCATTCGTAGTGATAGAACTGGAACGTCTTTTTAATATTTACAGTCTTTGAGAGTATGCAAAAAAAGAATGTAAAGACACTGTAAATGTATGAACTTTAATTAGTGATGGGAAAAGTTTGTGGTTAAGTTACAAATTGGGACACAGTCATTGGTTTAGCAATGTTATTGTAGTCATTGGAATTGCATGACTTGATTTATTTTTCACAGTTGTGGTTTTGGTGTAGCAGTATGTTACATACAGTCCACATACATACAGTATTTGTCATCTGGCGAGGTTATGTTTGTGGTTAATCCTGCTTTTTTGCTCAATGTTGCTAAACTTAAAAAGCATGAAGTGAGTAAATGTCTGCCCCTCAGCAAATGTGTGATGATGCAGAGATGCCAAACTTGTGTGAAATGTGCATCCAGGAGATACAGGAAGGTTTTGTCCATATGCTCAATGTCTCCTGAAAGCACTGAATGATGAACAAGATCTTTGTAACAAATGTTGGAGTTGATCCAGCCATTACAATTCATGATGTGGTCAAAAGCTTACTGATTGTACTAATTGTGTTCCCTTTTCATAGACAGAAATAGAAACATATGATGGACTTGTAGGTCTCTGCTGGTTTCCTTGCTTCATTTGCTCCCTCTCTTCTGTCTCTTTCCCCTTTCTCTCTCTTTGTCTTGTGTTCTTTCCCTTTGCACTTTTGCCGCTTCTCCCCTCCTGTCCTCTCATACCACCCATGCAGCGTTTGAAAGCACCCTATACACGCCCCTACCTCCCGAATACAATAAGACCACTTCCTCGTCACCTGCGTCTCCTTCCACACTCAGCTACCCAACACAATCCGCCTCCACGGCCACCCCTCCCACCCCTCCCCTGCGTCATTCGGCATCCAGATTCGCCACTTCGCTAGGCTCCGCCTTCCACCCTGTCCTGCCTCATTACGCCACCGTCCCTCGCAGGCAACCCGCCCCACCCACGCCACCACCCCCAGCCCCACCTCCACCAGTTCCCGCCTCCAAATCTGCAGTTTGGATGGCCAGTAATTTCATGCCCCTACCGCCCTCTCCTCCAGTCATGATTAGCAGTCCACCCGGCAAGGCCACGGGCCCTCGCCCAGTTATCGCCATTCCCGCCCCCAGTCCGCTTTCCCAGAAACCCCCCTCACCCATCATGGCGCCCAACGGGCCACCTTCCTCGCTTCACTTCCACACCTCATCTCCAGTCTCGGGTCAGCCTTTCTCATCGCCGCCAACGCCACCCCCTCCGCCCCCCCTGTACTCGCCCTCGCCCACCATGCCCCATGTGTCGTGTCCCTCACCCCAGCCTGCTGTTGTCCCTTCTCCTTCCACAGCCTTCCCTGCCTCTGCTGAGCACTCTGTAAACTCTGGGTTGGGAGACTCCTGCTCCTCTGCTCCAGAGCTGCCTGCTGATTTCCCCAGCCAGCCGGGTAAGGCCTCTTCTGTGTCGCTTCACCTCCACTAACCCACTAACTGGGGTTCGAGGAGGGGGCCTGCCGCGTTGAGCTGGGTGCCGTGCGAGGCTTGTGGCTGCAATTGGCTTTCGACTATTGTTTTGCTTGTTGGCTTAATGTAAAGGTCCACGAAGCATCTGGAAATGAGCCGTTCTATGTTGAATGTCTACATCAGTCTGATAGCACCGATGATCATTGGTTTGACGGATGCCTGTAATTGTGCGGCATGGCATGAAGAACATCCCCACTGTCACTCTTGTGGACTTTGATTTGAGTTGTTTTCATTGCTTTTAGTTTTCATCAGAGACAGTTTATTCCATTGTTAAAGATGTTTTAGATGTTAACATGTACAAGTACTGTTGTGGTACAGTAAACTTTACATGGGACATCCACGAACACTACACACTCCTTGGTTATTTTTCATGTTCACACTTTTGTTTTATGAAACATCCTCAGAAGAGGCAGTTTATAATGTTGAAATGAAAGATCAGAACAAAACGAAAAATAAATTGACCATGTGTTTTATTTTTGATGAGGTCATCAAAGACAGACCGTTGTGCTGAATAAAGAGAGCATCGTGGAAGGTCAGATAAACAGCACTGAAATAAGATCACCTCTCCTGAATTATTTATAGAAGAGGTTTAAGACTTCACATTTTATATGCATGATGCACTTTGACATTGAGCTAAATTCTACACACTAATATGATTAACTTTGCATTTGCAGACGTGCATGGCACAGATATGACAACTTCAGCTGTTTACTGTATGTCCAAAACTAGTCTAAATGTTTGCTTGAGAACATGTCAAGATGAGTTTAATTTAAAGCAAATGTAGGTTTATTTATTATGTTTTTGTAGTTTAATGGAAGCAAACTGTAGTCTCAATTATTAAATCTCTACATTTTTTAATTCACAGATTTGTACATGTTTACCCATATAAACCATCAGTTTTTTTCTACATTGTCAGACACTGTTTATGGATGATTGTTTTATGTTTATATGTCTTGATGTCACCTGTCTTACTACAGAATGAGATTTGGATGACGATTATTCATTTAAGGGTTGTACCAAACATTGTAGTTTAAATACTGATTAATTAAAGGGATAGTTCACCCCAAAATTAAAATACTTTCATCATTTGAGTACCCTCATGTCTTTCCAAACCTGTAAGACTCAAAAGAAGATATTTTGAAAAATGTTGGTGACCAAACATCATTGACTTCCATGGCAAGGACAAAAAATAACTGAGACATTTCTCAAAATATCTTCTTTTGTGTTCCACAGAAGAAAGGAAGACTTTGGATTTGAATAACATGAGGGTAAATAAACAATGACAGAATTTTTATTTTTGGTTGAACTATCCCTTGAATAGGCTCCAAATATGGACAGACACTGACATCCATTTAACTCATTATGACTCATTTCACTGTGTCTTCATGTTTTACTATTGTAAATCATAAAAATATAAACCTTCACCTATTCTTTGTATAGAAGTTAAAGAGATGTGTTCTAACTATATTTTAATTCTTATTAATCCCACAGATTTAGTACAGGGGACGCCCACCCCTCCACCTCCCCCGCCCCTTCCTCCCGGCTCCACTGTGACTCCCACCACTGCCGGACCACCGCCGCCCCCTGGCCCCCCT
>NW_026634586.1:6850-8232 GCF_024868665.1 Triplophysa rosa
TGTTTATTAGTTCATGCCCCACACCTGTTCCCCTTTGATTTGTCCCTTTATTTAATGCCCCTGTGTTCTCTGTCTTGTGTTGGGTCATTGCTCTGTGTTGCATTTGTCGTGTGGGTGAGGTCCTGTCGTGTAGTGAGGTCCTGTCGTGTAGTGAGTCTAGTTTTTTGTGTTGCCATGTGATATGTTATTAGTCTAGTCTTGTCAGTTTAGTTAGTCTTGTTCTTGTTCCCCCTGTTTACCCCCACGTTCGTCTTTGTTTTGTATGTTGTCATTGTTATTAAAAGTCTAGTTTACCCCTTACCCTGTCTGCACTTGGGTCCTCTGTCTGTGTATCCGTGTCTCTCACCCTCGAAACGTGACACAAAAGAATAATTAGCAGCCGTTTACAGTCAATAACCATTTTTATGTTACAAAAAGAACACCACATTGGCATAATCATTCTTCACAATGAGAAGTGTGAATGGACCTGTTACTGCTGAAATTTAACTGAGAAAACACATCGCAAAATCACAACGCTGCTGTATTCCTTTTAATTTTTTACTTTTATCAAAAGCATATAGCCATACAATATAAAAATGAAAATACATGAAAATAAAAAGCTCTGAATGTGCTGTACTTGAAGAAAATTGACAGCTTTGTTTCATCTGTTATTTGCTTGTACAAAACCCATAGTAGGTAAGGTTATAGCGTTACTGATGCAAGAAGGAGTTAATGCAACCTGTCTCTCGTAACTTAAGTACAGTAGGTGGTGGATATGCATCTCAAACGTAAATTGCCACCCGCCATTAAAAAGAAAAAGAAGAAGAATTACATCACATGATTGCATCAATATGGTGGACAACGGCCGATCGCATTCATACTACACCCATTCAGGCAAAACAGTACGTACCCATTTAGCCCTCGTTAAGTACTTACTGAAATGAAGTACCTACTCATTGAGGATGCCATTTCGCAGCCACAAGCTGCGTCCGAAATCGCCTACTTCCATACTATATAGTAGGCGAAATGAGTATGAGTCATGAATAGTATGTCCGAAACCTCAGTATGCAAAAAGCAGTAGGCGAGAAATACCCGGATGGTCTACTACTTCCGCCGAGATGCGTGAGTGTGGATGGGATGGCCACTCATCTGTCCCATGATGCCACGGGAGCTGAACAACGGTCAAATTTAAAAAGTAAATAAAATAAATATACCAGAAAACTTTAAGACGGACGTCCGTTTTAATGTTAGTGCCAATAAATTGATTTCTCGTGACTAAATTATGTTTTTGTCAACGCTCATGTGTAGGTTTGTCATGGTTCTGCCCCACCTTGTCTTGCTTCTCTTGACCTAGTGGCAGAACCATGATAGAACCTCTTGTTTTATGTGGAGAGTGACGTTTT
>NW_026634587.1:0-5046 GCF_024868665.1 Triplophysa rosa
TTTTAGATTTTCAAAAAAGTGAATTCTGTATGATTTATAAGCTTGTTTCCTCATGGGGACCAAAAAATGTCCCCACAAGGACAAGGATTTTGGATACTGCCATCTTTGTGGGGACATTTTGTCCCCATACCGTAGGGTTTACCCTCCCCCCCCCCACACACACACACACGCACTCACACACTCACACCTGCAGACCCAACAAACACACACACACAGACCCACACACCCAGATGCACGCAGACAAACACACAGAAACAAACAAAGGCGCTAAAGAAATATACTTCTAGATTTCTGTGTGTGTGTTCATGTTTTTATATCCCGCTGGGGACCTAAACCTGAAAGCACGCGAACCAATGGAGACTCGTGTCACCGTGGGGACCAAAAATGCAAAAAAATATCTTTAGGTTTAGGGGATAAAATATACAGTTTGTACATTATACAAATCAATACATTATGCCTATGGACTGTCCCCACAGAGATTTCAAACCAGACGTGTGTTGTGTTGTGTGTGTGTGTGTGTGTGTGTGTGTGTGTGTGTGTGTGTGTACCTCTGAGTGTGTGTGTTGTCGGTCTGAGTGTGTTTTGTGGGTTTGAATGTGTGTACACTTTTTCATTAAACCTCTGCTTCTCTGCATGTACATCATCAATCTGCGTCGATACATCATCAATAAAACTTCAGTGTGTAACTTGTCCTCCAGCGTTTAAGCGACAGACATGAATACAGTAAATGTCAGATCACTCAGAGTTTTGTGCCTTGTGGCATGTAAAATGCTTCAAAAATCCTAATCCTATAGATTTACATTGAAGAACCAGAACATCATTGTGCACAAAGTGTTTATTGAGGACAAACACTCACAATGTCTTCATTTCAGAAACTTCACCACGCCTCTGCATGTTGTTCTTGAGGTTTGGCAATAAACAGGACATTCAGGCTGTAACGGCCGGCCGTAGATCTTCTCGTTCGCCGTCGGAGGACGTCAACTGCCCCACAAAGCCACATTTCTGTCCCCCGCTCTCTCTCTGTTATTCTGCCTCTCATTATGCGTGGCTTCTGCTCTGAGAGGAGCAGGTGGCGACCGGGTGAGAGACGGTCCCGGCGAGAGTTCAGCTACTGATGTTCATTCACAGTCAGACTGAAATAATCCAGACACATCAGCCTTCATCACAGCCAGACGGCTGAAGAGATCTGCTGCTCTGGCCGATGGATTTCTGCACACGGCGTCTATGAATGCTCTATAAAGTGAGAACAGGATTATTTCCTACATTTTATTAAGTTCATGTGTCTTATTACTTCCAAAAGAGCTGAATGTCAGTCTAAAACAATGACAACAAATAAACATAGAGTCGTGTTTTGACCACTTTTTATTGAGTTGAATAATATTTTATCTAAATGTTTCCTTTTTTCAAACTGCTCCCTGTTGAAAAAAACAGCATATGCTGGTTTGGTATATTTTGACGCTGGTTTGTGCTGGTTTAAGCTGGTCATGTGCTGTTCCTTAGCTGGTTTAAACTGGTACCTAACCCAGCATATCCAGTTTTTTTCAAAAGGGTTATATCACATTCCGCTACGTACTTCACATCCAAAACACTTTTTGTGCCATGTTTCCTTAAGAAGTTTTCGCATGTTTCCAGATTGATGTGGACAGACAGTGGGATTGGAGGTTTAATGCTTGTCTATGTTATTAGGATTTTGTTCAGTTCGCTAACAATATGAGCAACATGATAAAGACGCTCGACTTAACAGCACTAATAATAATGCAGGGATGTAATAACTCTTGTTTTTGTGCTCCGTCCCCTCGCAGTGTTTCAGGGTTAATTGTGTTTAAAAATACATTCGCCAGCCTGACTGCTGCATTTTCTCACCCAGTTTCTGACTGTGTTGTTAAGCTGTTGATCATATGAAATCCTGACCATTTATCAACAGCAGTCTCTCTCTCTCTCTTTATCTCTCAATTTCAATTTAAAGCAAATAATTGGCACGATTGTGTTTAGTTACAACAAAAGTAATGACAAAAATATACAATATTACAAAATTATACATCCAACCGGTTGTAATCGCAGAGTATTTCTCTGGAATACTTGATTCTGATTGGTCAATCATGACATTCCAAGGTTGTTCCTCTAACGTCACACACCACAGTATTCCTTACGTCTCTCGACTTAACAACCTCGGATAACAACCACTTAAATCTTATAACACAATTTCATCCGGGTGCTACGAGTCATCTTGATCTTACAAACAATTTGTGCCTAAATAATAACATTTCGTCGCCGTCCTTCCAAAACCTCGGATGTCCAAATTCACAGTTTTTCAGGAAATAGAAAAAACACTAGTTGATTCAATAATTAAATACTGTGTTGGCGACTTTTTAATACTTTTTATTGGTTAGACATTCGCAAAACCCGGTAACAAACAAAGGGTGACTAATAATAATGTTTTTTGGCAAAAAAATAAAAGCTCCAAGATACAAGGTTTCAGAAGGATATGAGATTACATCCTGCAGAGTCGATTAAAACAAATGTTATTTCATTTTGTTTAATCATTATGTGTTGGCTTAAATATGAAATGTTATTTCCTTGCAGAATGTTTGTATTTGTTGGAAATGAAGGGTACTAATAAAGCTGGCCGTTCATTATCCCTGGCGGTAAAAAGTTGGTAAATACTGTATTATATTTATATTTACCACTCGCTCCCCTTTACTCACTTTTTTTTTCTCTCGTTACTATCTTGAATATTTGTTCCCAGCAGCAGCATGAAGCACAAAGTGCAAATGCTTAAAGTTCATCATTACCTAAAGACTTTTTCAAGCGTGCAGCTGTTATCGCAGTTCATCACCCTGGCGGTACGTGCCTAATATCTATATATATCTCCCCAGTACATCTTCATACTGCTTCTAGATAATATTTTTATGTGGTCTCCGTAGTATTCAGCTATATGCATTGTGAGGTTTTAGCACATGTACTGTATATTATTGTACGTTTGGATAGACATTGAGGCACTGATGGATGATTTTTGTGTTTCTTTTTCAATTTCAGTCATCACGTTTGTAAACCTTTTTTAAAGTAAGAATTTAGAGGCTGTCAGAGCGCTTACATTGTACATTTTCACGTTTAACGCACTAAACGTATGCACGCTACTGGTGAGATTGAGAGCTTTAGAATTGCATTGTCCCAGCTGAGTGTTTTACTGCATTACATTTTTCATTACGCCCTCATTACTGTATGGCTATATAACATCATTAGCCGCGAAGAGACACATTATATTTCCACTAATAAAGCCATACAGTTTATTAATGGCGTTACCATGAAATGAAAAACTTGTTTAGCTGGTTAAGGTTGTTGTTGCTTGTGGTTGCGATTCGAGCTGATAGATGAGAACAGCTCCAATCATCAGATGGGGCTATTTTTTAAAGATTTTCCCATCATGCACCTCACACGATGTCATTAAAGCAAAACAGCGGCAGAGAAGCTTATCTTTAATAAGCATGTGTTTGTTTTGCACTCGCGATGTAACAGGTCTGTGTGTCTCACAAAAAAAGTGTGACAATTAGTTTAAAGAAAAAGAGGAGCAGTTCAAACCTCCAGCCGGCAATTAAAGCGGAGACACAGAGAGAAGCACACGCGTGTGCATTTAATTGGACTGGCTTGTCACTGTTGCGCACATGCATGCGCAGACTCCCATCAATGCTCAATTAGTTTCTTCCAATCGGGGGCCCAATGAAGAGTGTGTGTGACTCAGTCACCCGTGTGTGTGTGCGTGTGTGCGTGTGTGTGTGTGTGTGCGTGATTAATGGAGAGTCATCGTCCAATTAGTGCAACAGTAATAAGGGCTGATGAACATGGAGGTGATGACAGAGCCACCAAGATTTCTCACTCTCGAATAATGTGCTGAAGAGAAGGTGCGGAGAACAAAAGCGAGAGAGCGGAGAGATGAAACTTAACATGTGTGTCTGTGTGTGCACTTCACAGCTGAAGGGAGGGCAGGAGTTTATGACGATTGAGTATTGTACTTTATCTGTACTTTGTAGTGAGTGAGTGAGTACCTGTATATTATTATATACTGAATCAGGGCTGTACGTTAACTTCTTTTGCTCATAGCACTTGTGCTACAGATGTTTAAAGTTTTGTAGCGCAAGTATAAAATGTCTGTAGTCATCTTTGAAGTGCAGCTCATCACATAATAGGCAGGGAACTGACAAAGGACATTAATGTTGCACCATGGTTTTTAGTTTTTCCCAAATTCCTTTTTCCTTTTCAATTTGTCTGTGTTCTATGTTTCTCTTTTTTTTGCTACAATAGTAAGATATTTTGTCCACATAAAAATACTGTAGTATACTACGGCTTAGTATTTACAACAGTAAACTGCAGTAACATTTCTAGGTACTATAGTGTTTTTGAAACTTACTTTAGTAAATATTAAAGTATACTATAGTGTTTAAGAGACTTTTAACGTTTAAGAGAAATACCCGGATGGTCTACTACTTCCGCCGAGATTCGTGAGTGTGGATCGGATGGACCCTTATCCATCCCATGATGCCACTGGAGCTGAGCAACGGTCACATTTCAAAAGTAAATCAAAGCGGAAAACTTTAAGGCGGACGTCCGTTTTTAATGTAAGTGCCAATAAATGCATTTCTCGTGACTAAATTATGTTTTTATCAACGCTCACATATGGGTTGTTGTTAATACGTCATGGGTCAAAGAGCATATGGGTCACATGACCATAAAACATGGCAGACGCAGTATGTCCGAAATGTATTCATACCACCCCCACTCATACTACACTGACCAAAATTATAAACGCAACACTTTTGTTTTTGCCCCCATTTTTCATGAGCTGAACTCAAAGATCAAAGACTTTTTCTATGTAAACAAAAGGCCTATTTCTCTCAAATATTGTTCACAAATCTGTCTAAATCTGTGTTAGTGAGTACTTCTCCTTTGCCGAGATAATCCATCCACCTCACAGGTGTGCATATCAAGATGCTGATTAGACAGCATGATTATTGCACTGGTGTGCCTTAGGCTGGCCACAATAAAAGGCCA
>NW_026634587.1:5860-8224 GCF_024868665.1 Triplophysa rosa
TCACGCTCTTCTGTTGTCGCAGCCCTGCTCAATGACTCGAGGAAGGTGTCATTTCTCAGATTGCTCCCGCCGGCTCGGCGGAGGGGAGAATAGAATGTTTGAAACAGACTGTTCAATTAGGCGCGTGCTGCTGTGAAATTGCCTCCAAACGATAAGCCTTTATTATATCTGCCGCCTGCCCGCAGCCGTGCATCAAACGGACGTGCACATGCAAGCAAAGCTACCTGAATCTTTTGACTGTCCCTTTGTCACGTGACCGAACGCACAATCTCGGTGATTAGTACAAGGACGCGTTCCGGTGGGTTAAGACCGAAGTTTTCTCAGTACGCTGCTGTAGTGTTAAAGATGGACGGCACCGGGGTCGTTTGTTTCTGTCCTCCATCATTTGCTAAAGGTTAAGGAACAGCGCTGAGGAGGGGAGCAGATGAAACGGAAAGGGCACGTGTGTGTGATTATCCGCTGCCTTTTTCCGCCTTGAACAATGAAGAACGCCAGCAATTAGTCAAAAGATGGTGTTGAGCAGGCACTTGTGTGGGAGAGAGTCTGTCTCACACACATTCCCACACACGAGCACACACACACCACACACACACACACACACACACACACACACACACACACACACACACACACACACACACACACACACACACACTACCCGCTCATGTGATGGTGGAGAGAAGAGATTTCTGAGTGTGGTGACAGAACTCGAATGTGTGCACAGAAACTCGTATAGTTAAGTAGAAAAAACTGCATATCGACTAGAATAAAAATAATCGTAATTTTTAATTGGAGTAAAAGCCAAAATCAAATGAAAATTACAACAATAATTTGGGTGCAGGGCTGCGGGCGTTATAATTGAAGTCAGATTTTTAGATTTGATTCCATTCAAATTTATTTAAATTTTTCGTAACTATTTTACGAAATCGCACGATCTCATTTCTGCACTCTAGTATGATTTGCTTTCGCGTCAGTGATGGTTAGGTTTAGGGGAAAGACTTCAGTTTTTGCTTTTGTCTAATCATCGTACGTTTTTGTATGATTCACATCTTACGCTTTCTTACAAATTAGCCACCTCGTAAAATAGTTACGAATTCCTGTGAGATTAGATTTAAGATTTGTGCTTTACCGTAATATTAAATCTATTTAAATGACAGAAATTCAGTAGATGGGCCTTTCTGCGGCCCACCATCACACCCACCACCTGATGCATGTTGCCCACGAAAGTCATATCAAACACGCGTATAACTGCAAACGCACAGCCAGCTCTTTAGTGTTTATGGACCGGCTTGGCAGTGTTGCCAGATCTGTAAAAGAAAATCTTTTATCACTATCCAAATATCATAAATAATATTATCTTAAAGTAGGCATAAAACGGAAGTATCTGAAGTATCCGTATCGTTTCGATGTATACCCGAGTGAACAACTTTTGAAATGAGAAAAACAATGTACAGCGGGACTTGATTTTATCCATTGAGAACTGATTAGATCGTTGAAAGTTGAAAGATTTGAACGCACGTTTGCTATCAGTCAGTCATTGGAGCCCCGCCCTCGAGCCAATCCACGCGACCGGAAAATAATAGAGTCATTTCGAGGGGGGGGTTAAAGTGTTTGATTAAAGATTACAAGTGCAAATGAATAAAAATGTAATGATATGGACAGATGAATAATTCATAATAAATACTGCAACACTGTGACCGACTTAAAGATTGACAGCTAAATAACAAAATGCTTCCACTCCTAACCCGTGGAAAAAACACCCGCAGCAACAGTTAAAAAGTAACACAATTCCATGGTAAGAGACTTGGCAACACAGACCAGCTTGCACCGTTCCAATATGGCGGATGACCTACGTGTAGCGGCCCATAGAAACAGCTGCTAATGCGGCATCTAGTTATACTGTATATACAGAATTAATGATTTATTTTGTGTTTTCTGTAGTGATAAAGACAGATGTACAGTACAGCATATAAAAGATAACGTAGGTTTGACATTTTTTAAACTTTTATTTAATATCAATTCATACGGTCTGCTGCATTATTGGAGGTTGTTTTGAGTATGATGTAGTGTTAATTTTGTCAGCTATTTTAAATTTTAGTCCCACGACAAATACACTTTTTAGTTTTTATCTTATTTAGTCATCCTTGTCCTGTTTTTGTTTAGTCCAGTTTAGTCGACTAAATGTCTATGCATTTTCGTCTCGTTTTAGTCAATACAAACTTAGTCACATTTTCATCATGCTGTATAACGGTCGAGCACCTCATGAGAGAACACAGACCGGCTGGAGATCGCTAAACTCTTGTTTAGATCCTCCATGGCGTTCCACAGTGAGAGCACTGGCGTGTGGTTGCCAGATTGCAGAAA
>NW_026634588.1:0-8159 GCF_024868665.1 Triplophysa rosa
GAAGAGTAGAGAAAACACAATGTTAGCTCTGGAGAACAAGCTCCCAGTGCGCTGTGACTGTGTGGCTTATATGCCCGGCAGCTCATTGCCTCCAGGTGTGTTCAATCAGCGGGAGCTGCCGGGCCGGTTGCCATGGCGACGCTGACCCTGGATCTGTACCTCCGCCACACTCCCCCCCCCCCCCCAGCGTCGTCCTGGACCTCCAGTCGCTCCTGCGGGAACATAGGGGAGAACATAAGGGCAGGGGGGACGTGTTACCTGACAGACCGGCCCAGCCAGACCATATCCGGGACAACCCGTCGGCGTTGCCGTTGGAGGCTCCGGCGCGATGTTGGATTGTAAAATAGAAATCCTGGAGTGCGAGAAACCACCTCGTCACCCGCGCGTTGGTGTCCTTGGTTTTGGCCATCCACTGTAGTGGCGCGTGGTCTGTGAGGAGGGTAAAACTGCGCCCGAGCAGGTAATACCGCAGCTCCAGGATTGCCCATTTCACTGGCAGAGCCTCCATCTCGACAGCGGCGTACCGGGTTTCCGCTGGCGTGAGCTTCCGGCTGATATAGGTGACCGGGTGTTCTTCCCCCTCGTGGATCTGGGAAAGAACGGCTCCCAACCCGGCCCCGGAGGCGTCTGTCTGCAGGATAAAGGGCAGCTTAAATCTGGGGTGTGTAGGACCGGAGACGTGACCAGGGCTTGCTTCAGGGCCTGGAACGCCTCTTCTGTCTCTGCTGTCCAGCACACCTTCTCCGGCTGCCCCTTCTTGGTGAGGTCTGTCAGGGGGCTAGCTATCGAGGAGAAATGGGGAATGAAACATCGGAAGTAGCCCGCCAACCCCAGGAATGCTCGTACCTGTGTCTTGGTGGTCAGTCGGACGGCCGTCCGGACGGCTTCCACCTTCTTTGGCTGCGGCTTGATCAGCCCCCGGCCGATCTGGTACCCCAGGTACTTGGCCTCGGACAGTCCTAGGTGGCACTTCCTGGGGTTGGCCGTGAGTCCAACCTGCCGTAGCTCTTCCTGCACCCTCCGGAGTCGCTCCAGATGTTCCTCCCACGTCTCAGCATGGATAATAACGTCATCCAAGTAGGCGGCAGCGTAGGTTTGATGGGGCCGCAACAAGATGTCCATCATCCCCTGGAAAGTTGCGGGGGCCCCATGTAACCCAAAGGGAAGGACCCAGTATTGCCAATGGCCACTGGGAGTGCTGAACGCCATCTTCTCCCTGGACGTCGGGGACTTGCCAGTACCCTTTGGTTAGGTCTAGCGTGGTGATGTATCGGGCCCGGCCCAGCCGGTCTAAGAGCTCGTCGACCTGGGGCATGGGGTACCCATCAAAGGTAGAGTACCCCACGTTGTACCTCCTCCTCGATAGCTTGCCGGCGGGCCTCTGGTACTCGGTAGGGCCGTTGCCACACGATGACTCCTTGGGGCGTTCGGACGTCGTGGTGAATGTTGTTCGTCTGCCCGGGGAGCTCCGTGAACATGTCGGAGTACTGACAGACCAGGGCGTTCAGTTCCGTCTTTTGCGGGCCAGATACCTGCTCTCCCACGTCGACGACTGGCTCGGGGTCCTGGGTGTATGCGACCAGCTGTTTCCGGGGAGCGATCCACCTTTTGAGCAAGTTGATATGGTAGAGCTGGTCTTTTTTTTGCTGGCCCGGCTGAAGGACTCGGTACGTGACCGGCCCCACCCGTTCCGTGATGATGTAGGGTCTGTGCCAGGAGGCCAGGAACTTGGACGTGGCGGTGGGAACAAGGACAAGCACCCTGTCTCCAGGCTGGAATTCGCAGGCCTGGGCGGGCCGGTCGCACCTCCTCTGCACCTCCTCTGCTGGGCGCGTTGGGCCTCTGCCATATGTTCCCGGACGAGTGGCATGACGCGGTCTATCCGCTCCCTCATCTCCCATACACGTTCAATCACTGTGCGGTGGGGGGCCGGTTGTTGTTCCCAGGCTTCTTTGGCTACGTCCAGTAGCCCACGAGGTAGACGGCCGAAGAGCAACTCAAAGGGGGTGAATCCTGTGGATGCCTGGGGGACCTCCCGGATCCCAAACAGCACATAGGAGAGCATCAAGTCCTAATCACGCCCATCTTCGGCTACCACCCGGCGCAGCATCCTTTTTAAGGTCTGATTGAAACGTTCGACTAAGCCGTCGGTCTGCGGGTGGTAGATGGAGGTCCGGAGCTGCTTCACCTGGAGGAACCGGCAGAGGTCCGCCATCAGCCGAGACATGAACGGAGTGCCCTGGTCTGTCAGGATCTCGGTGGGGATGCCGACCCGGCTGAACATCATGAAGAGCTCCTTGGCGATGTTCTTCGCGGTGGCCTTCCGGCAGTGGGTGGCCTCCGGGTAGCGGGTGGCGTAATCCACGATGACGAGGATATGTTCGTGTCCCCGGGCAGACTTTGGCAATGGCCCCACCAGATCCATGCCAATGCGGCCGAAGGGTACCTCGATGATGGGCATCGGGATGAGCAGGCTTGGGGGAGGACGCCGGGGAGAGGTTCGCTGGCAGGTGGGGCAGCTCTGGCAGAACCGTTTGACCTCGGCATCAATTCCGGGCCAATGGAACCGGCCCCGTACCCTCTGGAGGGTGTTCTGCGCCCCGAGATGTCCCGCCATAGGGTGTGAATAAGCCAACTCCAGTACGGTCTCGGTCTTCGCTTTAGGAACCACCAGGAGAAGTTTCTTCTCCCCCTGCCCCTGTGCCGCACAGTAAAGTAGGCCATTTTTCACGACGAAGTGTGGGAGAGGGTGAGGCGCGGGAACTCTGTCCTTATCTTCCACCACCCGAACCTGGCTCCAGCAGTGCTTTAGACATTCATCCTAGCGCTGCTCCCATCCAAACGCTCCACCCTCGGTAATCTGCTGGAAAAGATCGAGATACGGGTTAGCAGAGGACGGTTGGCACTCACCCTCTCTCTCGCTTCCCGTGGCCAGCAGAACCGGTTGGCGATTCCTTGGATGTGGTGGACGTGGTTTGTGTCGGAGCTACCGGTCCCCCCACCACGGGGACCGGTAGCTCCGGAACGATGCCCACTTTCATGTGCCAGGTCCCCGGTTCAGCGGAGATGGCCACTCGCCGCGCCGGCACGTAACGAGTGTCTCCGTGCACACACGTAATTGGTACTGTGGCCTTGCACTCCGGTTGTGGCCGAACGACGGCGGGCTGGACGAGGGTGATGGCGCTGCCTGAGTCCAGAAGGGCGCGCTGGGTCCGCCCAGCCACACGCACCATCCTAGTCGGGGCCCCGGTGACCACGGGCTGATGAAGGTGGCATCCCGCCATCCAGGCACCCTTCACGGGGAACGCTGGTTCGGTGGGCATGGGCTCATCCATGGGGTCGGGGGCCGCCAGCCTACTTCCTGCGCGGGGGGTACACTACGGCGGTCGCCGCTCGATAGCTGCCCTCCGGGGTGTGCTGTCCCCACTCTCTCTCCCAGGCGAACGAGGCCTCGGCTAGCTCGACGGCTTCCACCAGTTCGGGCATCGTGAGTGGGTTCCTCATGCTCACAAGCCGGCGATAGTGTCGAGGAAGTGCTCGNGGGGAACGCTGGTTCGGTGGGCATGGGCTCATCCATGGGGTCGGGGGCCGCCAGCCTACTTCCTGCGCGGGGGGTACACTACGGCGGTCGCCGCTCGATAGCTGCCCTCCGGGGTGTGCTGTCCCCACTCTCTCTCCCAGGCGAACGAGGCCTCGGCTAGCTCGACGGCTTCCACCAGTTCGGGCATCGTGAGTGGGTTCCTCATGCTCACAAGCCGGCGATAGTGTCGAGGAAGTGCTCGGAGCATCCGGTCGATCCCCACTCGCTCCGCAACCCGAGCAGCTGTAGGGTCGTCCGCCAGCAGCCACAGGTGCACGAGGCGCATCAGCCGGGCGACTTGGGGCCGGGCGGGGGCGTGTTCATCAAACGACCAGGTGTGGTATTGTTGGGCCGCGCACACGGGAGTTAGCCCCACCGGGCCAGGATTTCGGCCTTGAGCTGGTCATAATCTTCGGCCCGGTGCGCTGGAAGGCCATAATAAGCCCGTTGAGCTTCCCCCGACAGAAACGCTGCCAAGATGCGAGCCCACTGTTCTCGATCCCATGCTTCCCGGGTGGCGATGACCTCAAACATGTGCAGGTATGCTTCCACGTTGTCCTGCTCGGTCATTTTTACCAACACCTGGTGGGCCGTGAATCGGGGTTTGGGCAGCGGTGTTCGTTGCGCGGCTGCGCGGAGTTGTTCCATTCCGAGTTCTGCTCAGTCCTGTCATGCTGTGAGCTGCTCGAAGCACTGCTGCTGGTGGACTGTCACCTCGGTGAGCCGACGCAGGATCTCTTCCATCTTCACGGGGAGAGAGAGAGCGGTTGTGTATCTCCTGAAAGCACAGTACACAATTGTCAACAACGATGGGAATGTGTTCTCTTACCACTACGCCCGCATTCTCCACCACTTGTGGGGTGGTAAGAGAGAGCACAGACACAAGACAGCAGATATTCAGATCCCCGGAGGGCAGTTTATTGACAACCGTGAAAGTTAAAACTGTTGGTGAGAAATCCCGGGTGTCCAATGATAGTGCTGGGGTGACGGTGCTCTGGTAGTGCATTCAAATCGTCAGTTTATTCGCCACTGGACTCTGGAAGAGTAGAGAAAACACAATGTTAGCTCTGGAGAACAAGCTCCCAGTGCGCTGTGACTGTGTGGCTTATATGCCCGGCAGCTCATTGCCTCCAGGTGTGTTCAATCAGCGGGAGCTGCCGGGCCGGTTGCCATGGCGACGCTGACCCTGGATCTGTACCTCCGCCACACTCCCCCCCCCCCCCCAGCGTCGTCCTGGACCTCCAGTCGCTCCTGCGGGAACATAGGGGAGAACATAAGGGCAGGGGGGACGTGTTACCTGACAGACCGGCCCAGCCAGACCATATCCGGGACAACCCGTCGGCGTTGCCGTTGGAGGCTCCGGCGCGATGTTGGATTGTAAAATAGAAATCCTGGAGTGCGAGAAACCACCTCGTCACCCGCGCGTTGGTGTCCTTGGTTTTGGCCATCCACTGTAGTGGCGCGTGGTCTGTGAGGAGGGTAAAACTGCGCCCGAGCAGGTAATACCGCAGCTCCAGGATTGCCCATTTCACTGGCAGAGCCTCCATCTCGACAGCGGCGTACCGGGTTTCCGCTGGCGTGAGCTTCCGGCTGATATAGGTGACCGGGTGTTCTTCCCCCTCGTGGATCTGGGAAAGAACGGCTCCCAACCCGGCCCCGGAGGCGTCTGTCTGCAGGATAAAGGGCAGCTTAAATCTGGGGTGTGTAGGACCGGAGACGTGACCAGGGCTTGCTTCAGGGCCTGGAACGCCTCTTCTGTCTCTGCTGTCCAGCACACCTTCTCCGGCTGCCCCTTCTTGGTGAGGTCTGTCAGGGGGCTAGCTATCGAGGAGAAATGGGGAATGAAACATCGGAAGTAGCCCGCCAACCCCAGGAATGCTCGTACCTGTGTCTTGGTGGTCAGTCGGACGGCCGTCCGGACGGCTTCCACCTTCTTTGGCTGCGGCTTGATCAGCCCCCGGCCGATCTGGTACCCCAGGTACTTGGCCTCGGACAGTCCTAGGTGGCACTTCCTGGGGTTGGCCGTGAGTCCAACCTGCCGTAGCTCTTCCTGCACCCTCCGGAGTCGCTCCAGATGTTCCTCCCACGTCTCAGCATGGATAATAACGTCATCCAAGTAGGCGGCAGCGTAGGTTTGATGGGGCCGCAACAAGATGTCCATCATCCCCTGGAAAGTTGCGGGGGCCCCATGTAACCCAAAGGGAAGGACCCAGTATTGCCAATGGCCACTGGGAGTGCTGAACGCCATCTTCTCCCTGGACGTCGGGGACTTGCCAGTACCCTTTGGTTAGGTCTAGCGTGGTGATGTATCGGGCCCGGCCCAGCCGGTCTAAGAGCTCGTCGACCTGGGGCATGGGGTACCCATCAAAGGTAGAGTACCCCACGTTGTACCTCCTCCTCGATAGCTTGCCGGCGGGCCTCTGGTACTCGGTAGGGCCGTTGCCACACGATGACTCCTTGGGGCGTTCGGACGTCGTGGTGAATGTTGTTCGTCTGCCCGGGGAGCTCCGTGAACATGTCGGAGTACTGACAGACCAGGGCGTTCAGTTCCGTCTTTTGCGGGCCAGATACCTGCTCTCCCACGTCGACGACTGGCTCGGGGTCCTGGGTGTATGCGACCAGCTGTTTCCGGGGAGCGATCCACCTTTTGAGCAAGTTGATATGGTAGAGCTGGTCTTTTTTTTGCTGGCCCGGCTGAAGGACTCGGTACGTGACCGGCCCCACCCGTTCCGTGATGATGTAGGGTCTGTGCCAGGAGGCCAGGAACTTGGACGTGGCGGTGGGAACAAGGACAAGCACCCTGTCTCCAGGCTGGAATTCGCAGGCCTGGGCGGGCCGGTCGCACCTCCTCTGCACCTCCTCTGCTGGGCGCGTTGGGCCTCTGCCATATGTTCCCGGACGAGTGGCATGACGCGGTCTATCCGCTCCCTCATCTCCCATACACGTTCAATCACTGTGCGGTGGGGGGCCGGTTGTTGTTCCCAGGCTTCTTTGGCTACGTCCAGTAGCCCACGAGGTAGACGGCCGAAGAGCAACTCAAAGGGGGTGAATCCTGTGGATGCCTGGGGGACCTCCCGGATCCCAAACAGCACATAGGAGAGCATCAAGTCCTAATCACGCCCATCTTCGGCTACCACCCGGCGCAGCATCCTTTTTAAGGTCTGATTGAAACGTTCGACTAAGCCGTCGGTCTGCGGGTGGTAGATGGAGGTCCGGAGCTGCTTCACCTGGAGGAACCGGCAGAGGTCCGCCATCAGCCGAGACATGAACGGAGTGCCCTGGTCTGTCAGGATCTCGGTGGGGATGCCGACCCGGCTGAACATCATGAAGAGCTCCTTGGCGATGTTCTTCGCGGTGGCCTTCCGGCAGTGGGTGGCCTCCGGGTAGCGGGTGGCGTAATCCACGATGACGAGGATATGTTCGTGTCCCCGGGCAGACTTTGGCAATGGCCCCACCAGATCCATGCCAATGCGGCCGAAGGGTACCTCGATGATGGGCATCGGGATGAGCAGGCTTGGGGGAGGACGCCGGGGAGAGGTTCGCTGGCAGGTGGGGCAGCTCTGGCAGAACCGTTTGACCTCGGCATCAATTCCGGGCCAATGGAACCGGCCCCGTACCCTCTGGAGGGTGTTCTGCGCCCCGAGATGTCCCGCCATAGGGTGTGAATAAGCCAACTCCAGTACGGTCTCGGTCTTCGCTTTAGGAACCACCAGGAGAAGTTTCTTCTCCCCCTGCCCCTGTGCCGCACAGTAAAGTAGGCCATTTTTCACGACGAAGTGTGGGAGAGGGTGAGGCGCGGGAACTCTGTCCTTATCTTCCACCACCCGAACCTGGCTCCAGCAGTGCTTTAGACATTCATCCTAGCGCTGCTCCCATCCAAACGCTCCACCCTCGGTAATCTGCTGGAAAAGATCGAGATACGGGTTAGCAGAGGACGGTTGGCACTCACCCTCTCTCTCGCTTCCCGTGGCCAGCAGAACCGGTTGGCGATTCCTTGGATGTGGTGGACGTGGTTTGTGTCGGAGCTACCGGTCCCCCCACCACGGGGACCGGTAGCTCCGGAACGATGCCCACTTTCATGTGCCAGGTCCCCGGTTCAGCGGAGATGGCCACTCGCCGCGCCGGCACGTAACGAGTGTCTCCGTGCACACACGTAATTGGTACTGTGGCCTTGCACTCCGGTTGTGGCCGAACGACGGCGGGCTGGACGAGGGTGATGGCGCTGCCTGAGTCCAGAAGGGCGCGCTGGGTCCGCCCAGCCACACGCACCATCCTAGTCGGGGCCCCGGTGACCACGGGCTGATGAAGGTGGCATCCCGCCATCCAGGCACCCTTCACGGGGAACGCTGGTTCGGTGGGCATGGGCTCATCCATGGGGTCGGGGGCCGCCAGCCTACTTCCTGCGCGGGGGGTACACTACGGCGGTCGCCGCTCGATAGCTGCCCTCCGGGGTGTGCTGTCCCCACTCTCTCTCCCAGGCGAACGAGGCCTCGGCTAGCTCGACGGCTTCCACCAGTTCGGGCATCGTGAGTGGGTTCCTCATGCTCACAAGCCGGCGATAGTGTCGAGGAAGTGCTCG
>NW_026634589.1:0-8083 GCF_024868665.1 Triplophysa rosa
CTTAATTTCACTTTCACTTTATGTGGTTCATGTCCGGCATCTTTTAGCGCTGGGACCGCACCATCTATAAGTTTCAAATGATCTCCAAATCCAGCGTTATATCCACCGTCTATGTAACATCCATCACTAAAATGCTGTGAACAAACAAACATACCTCATCTTCTCTAACTTTCACAAGAGTAACAAGCTGCAGCTGCAGGCCCACAGCGCGCCCCAGCCTTACAATCTTGATGGTAAGCGGGTCTTCCTATCACTCGTCTGTTGACGCTTGGGCGGGCTATTTCTTTCGCCTTGCCGTGCTTTTCCGGGAGAATGGCCAATAAAAGGAATAGGATCCCTGTGACGACACAGGAATCCAGAGTTATAAAAAACTTTCCGAAACAAGTTGGAGTACTGGGGGAGTGTATCAAGCACAGAAATACTACGTCATACATCCAACTCGTTTTTTAACAAGTTGACCATGTTAAGCATGAGAAGCCAGCACATTTAACAGTGTAAAGAAGTCAGAATGCATGACATAGCATGATTCCTGATCTTTAAAGAATACGCAGTGGTTTTAAAAGTGGGGGTGAGTTATCATCAGAAAGTATAATACACCAGCGAACAGAAAAATGCAATTGTGACCCCACGACGCTATCGTGACAGAGGGGGACCCTGCGTACAGCGTGGCACGACCCTCGCCGTGCTCATTTTCTGTAACACCTGCTGCAGCTGCAGCATCACCCGACGCTTCATATCTCCCGGTTGCACCAATGGTCCAAAAGTTAGTGTGTCGCACTTTTCTGACACAAAACGATGTTGTTATGTATCCTCATGCTTTTTTAAGTGGGTATATGTAAATTCTTGATCTTTTCTAGTGGGCATACGGCATATACCTGCATATCACGTAGACTACACCACTGCCCCCAAGGTTCGTATAGGTTTCGGGAAGTTTTTTTCCAACATGAAATTCCATTACGTAACAACTTTTCTTAGTCCCTTATTGGGAAAAGCAGGCCCACACATCAACCAGTAAGAGAAACTGTTACGAGATCTGAACAAAGAACCCAAGAGCAGAGGAATTCAAGTAACAGTTTATTTGAAAACAGTCAAAATAATAGCCCCATGGCTGCAACACCCTAGGCTGTGTCCAGGGAATAATCAAACAAAAATCCAAAGCAACAGAAGAAGAGCGAGCAGAGTCCACAAGGCAGTCCAATGTGGGGCAAGCAGATCCCAAGGGCAAAGTCAGGAGATAAGGAGAATCCTCAAGTTAAGGCAGGCCCGATCCGCAAACAGGAAACCTCTGGCAAGCTGGGCAGAGAACACAGTGAAGAACAAGAGCAAGACTGCCCAGCAAGAGACCAAGTGCTACACAGACAGAGCATGTAGCCACAAACCAAAGGACCTCCTCTGCCATGACCGGCCACCAAAAGCGCTGGCGAAGTGCTGCCAGTGACCTCCTCACTCCTGGATGGCAAGATAACCTGGAGGAATGGGCCCACTGAAGAACCACAGTGCGGACCGGCTCAGGAACATACAACAGACCCACGGGACATCCTTTGGGCACCTCGACTCCACGTAAAGCATGACTAACACAGCCTTCAACACCCCAGGCAACGGCCCCCACCACACAAAATGGTATAGGGACAGTATTGGTATTTGGCATCACCAAACATGCCAAAGCGCTGTGACAGGGCATCAGGCTTGCCATTCTTAGAGCCGGGCTTATAAGAAAGCACAAAGTCAAAGCGCTCAAAGATCTATGCCCAGCGGGCCTGTCGGGAGTTAAGTCTTTTGGCAGACCAAATGTACTCCAAATTCCTGTGGTCGGTCCACACCACAAATGGCACCGCGGCCCCCTCCAGCCAATGGCGCCATTCCCCCAACGCTAACCGCACTGCCAGCAGGTTACCGATATCATAGTTCCGTTCTGAGCGAGACAAACGGTGTGAGTAATAAGCACAGGGATGCAACTTGTTATCATGAGGGGATACTTGAGAAAGAACCGCCCCGACACCCACCTCTGTTGCATCCACCTCCACCACAAACTGCCGGGCCGGATCAGGCATGACAAGAATAGGAGCAGAGGTAAAATAGTACTTCAACTCCTCAAATGCAGCCTGAGCGGCCATGGAACAACAAAACTGGGACTTAGTGGAGGTTAATGCAGTCAGAGGGGCCGCTACCCGACTGTAATTGCGAATGAATCGCTTATAGAAATTCGCAAAGCCCGAGAATCTTTGCAGGGCTTTGCGCGAGTCAGGCACCGGCCATTCCGAGATGGCCCTTACCTTCGCAGGGTCCATGCGAATCCCCTCCACTGAAATGATGGAACCCAAGAACGGAACTGACCGGGCATGAAAAAGACACTTCTCCGCCTTCTAGGGATGGGTACCAAAACCAGGTATTAAACGGGCCCCGGGGCAAAATTATGAAAGACCGGAGTATCGATAAGCTTCGCCCTTATCGGTTCTGCTTTCGGTCCTCAGGAAAAAAAATTGTATATGTTATTGCTACATTAACGTTATCTTGCACATTTTATCTCAACAATAGTTTCTAATTTTCAAAAACACCAAGAATTTTGTCTTTGGTGTATGCATATTCGTTATTCCCAGCAGAGCGCGCGTGTCACGGTCCCACCATCTTGTTTATGAAATTCTAGTCGTGTGGCGGGATCGGGGCAGAGTCCTTAGGTTTTATGTGAGAAAACCATGAGTTGTTTGTTTTTTCTTCTCATGTGTTTTCTCGTGTCTCTTCATTGGCCCCGCTCCTCTCGTTTCCTTGTTATCTTTCCCTGAGTGTTTGATTACCCACACCTTCCCTGTGTCGTTATCCCTTGTTTGTCTTCCCTTTAAATACCCTCTTGTTTCTTTGTCTTGTGCTCGTGGATTGTACTGTGTTCTCTGCATGTGTATGTGCCTTGTCTGTGTATGCCAGTGTTTCGTTCTGAAATTTTCATCACAGTAAGTCTAGTCAGTGTTAGTCTTTGTCAAGTGTTGTCTTAAATCTAGTTTATTTAGTTCAGTGTTCCCGTCTAGTCTTTTATTTGATCCCCTCTGTTTTGTTGTTTTACCCCCTCGTGGGTTTTTGTTTTGTTGTGTTTAGTTTAAATAAATATCTTGTTAATAAACACCGTTTTTGTTAACCCCTTCACTGCCTGCCTGCATCTTGGGTTCTTCCACACTCGAATTCGTGACAGAATCCACCAGCCAGTTCAGAACCCAGCGGGCGGCATGGAGTCGGACGAGGCGTACAGGAGCCGCCAGGGTCACGTCCTGTTCGGCTTCCGCCAGAGGGGGCCCCCGTGAAAGACTTCGCCATGGACTTCCTGTCCACCGCGCGCTACTCGGGGTTCACCGAGGCAGAGTTGAAAGTAATATTCAACGGCTGCCTCGATGAACCCTTCGAGCCAGCTGAGATGCGCCGGTTGAGACACCTAGGGCTTCGCGGACCAGGTCGAACTCGCGATGAATCGTGAGGAGCCCAGGGGAATGTCCATGGTGGAGCCTCTCATCGGGGCTGGCGGCTATCCCCGAGGACGGTCCCCTGCAGATCGGGGTTGTGGGTATCACCACGCCATCCTCCTCATCTTCGGCAGCCTCTCCACCGTCTACCAGCCTCGTTGGCAAGTGGGGGAGGCGAGCGTCCTGGGGATCCACCTCCGAGGAGTCCCAGCCGGAGCCGCCGTGCTTATACCTCCTTCCATCACCCACCACCAGCCGGGTGGCTCGGCGAAGAAGAAGAGGCAGCGCGGGCAGCGTGGACTCCACAACCAGCCGGTGCAGCTCCAGCCCGGTGCACTGTGTCCAGTCCGGTGCAGCCGGCGTCCAGTCCGGTGCAGCCGGTGTCCAGTCTTGTGTCCAGTCCTGTGTCCAGTCCTTTGTCCAGTCATGTGTCCAGCCCGTGGTCCAGCCGGGTCCAGCCGCGTGCAGGCCGGCGTCCAAGTCCGGTGGTGCATCCGGAATCCGTCCGGGGTGCATCCGGAATCCAGTCCGGTGATCCAGCCGGCGTCCAGTCCGGTGCAGCCGGCGTCCACCGGTGTCCAGCGGCGTCCAGCCGGTGATCCAGCCGGCGTCACAGCCGGGTCCAGCCGGCGTCCAGCCGGGTCCAGCCGGCCTTCCAGCCGGTCAAGCCCGTCCAGCCAGCCTTCCAGCCGGCGTCCAAGCCCTGTCAGCCGGCCTTCCAGCCGGCGTCAAGCCCGTCCAGCCGGCCTTCCAGCGGTCCCAGTCGCGCAGCGGTCCCTGGGAAACTCCCAGGGTCAAAGACTGTCCCCTCCAGGACTTCCTAAATCCCCCAGGACTCCGCGCCCTGAGCGCAGCCGGGGACTGGGACTATTCCCCCCACCCTTGGACTGCCCCCTATGGGCCCTTGTTTTTCCCCACCCCCCCTCCCATGTTTGTTATTTTTGTTGTCCCACCCCAACCCAGTAATTGTATTGTCTGTATTGCCCTTGGTCATGTTGTCTATGTTTATTTGGTTCCTGTCCTTGTCCCAGTCTGTCATGTCTTGTTTGTAACCCCTTGGTGAACACCTGGGGGTGTTCATTAAGGGGGGGGGCTCTGTCATAGTCCCACCGTCTTGTTTATGAAATTCTAGTCGTGTGGCGGGATCGGGGCAGAGTCCTTAGGTTTTATGTGAGAAAACCATGAGTTGTTTGTTTTTTCCTCTCATGTGTTTTCTCGTGTCTCGTCATTGGCCCCGCTCCTCTCGTTTCCTTGTTATCTTTCCCTGAGTGTTTGATTACCCACACCTGCCCTGTGTCGTTATCCCTTGTTTGTCTTCCCTTTAAATACCCTCTTGTTTCTTTGTCTTGCGCTCGTGGATTGTACTGTGTTCTCTGCATGTGTATGTGCCTTGTCTGTGTATGCCAGTGTTTCGTTCTGAAATCTTCATCACAGTAAGTCTAGTCAGTGTTAGTCTTTGTCAAGTGTTGTCTTAAATCTAGTTTATTTAGTTCAGTGTTCCCGTCTAGTCTTTTATTTGATCCCCTCTGCTTTGTTGTTTTACCCCCTCGTGGGTTTTTGTTTTGTTGTGTTTAGTTTAAATAAATATCTTGTTAATAAACACCGTTTTTGTTAACCCCTTCACTGCCTGCCTGCATTTGGGTTCTTCCACGCACCACATCGTGACAGTGCGAGGCGCCACGTCACGTGTCTCTCGCGCAGTTTGTGTCAGCGCACACACACACGAACAGCCGCACAGAAGAAAGACGCTCTTAATTTGTGACGATGGCAGAGAGAACTAAACGTTCAAAAGTGTGTTACACTTCACCAAAGTTGATGATGACCGTGACAATGCTCGTTGCCACAAGTGCAACAAAACCCTTGCTTGTAAGGGTGGAAACACAAGTAATCTGTCAAAGCACCTGTCAAAAGTGCATCATGTACAGACAGAGAGATGCACTGTTTTTGACTGTTTAGCCCAATCTAGTTCATCTCTTGACGCCCCATCTACATCAGGTATGTATGTTGAATGCTAACAGATGTTACTTGAACTCTGACATTCTTAATATAATATATGCTAATGCCATTCATCCTATTTAAAACAACTGTAAATTCAATCTAACTGGTTTCCATAACCTTAAAACGATGCTCATTCCACATGGGTGAAAGGAAATTACACATTTAATCCATTTTCTATTAGTTAACTATTTAAAAAAATAAATCAGCCTATATGTGTAATCATTTATTATTACACTGAGAACTGAAATAATTCAGTGCAGTATACACAAAATAAACAGGCACAAATACATAACTATTTAGAGTAAAATTCAATTACCCTTATAAAGTTTTTGAATATTAAATTTTAATATGCAGCAAACCAACCCACTCCTTCTGATTCCGCTGGTCCATCCCCAAGAAGACATATCTTTATATCAAAAAGTACCGATAAGAATACCGTTAAAGTACCGGACCAATAAGCAGTATCGATAAGAATAGTAATACCGTTAAAATCTTAACGATACCCATCCCTACCGGCTTCACAAACAATTGATTCTCTAGCAGCCTCTGCACCACCTGTCTGACGTGCTGGATGTGTGGAGAGAGGGGGAAAATATAAGAATATCGTCCAGGTACACAAAGATGAATTCATTAATCATGTCCCTCAGCACATCATTGACGAGTGCCTGGAAGACAGCCGGGGCATTGGTCAACCCAAAAGGAAGGATCAAATATTCAAAATGTCCTGTGGGGGTGTTAAAGGCTGTCTTCCACTCAGCACCATCTCGAATCCAGACCAAATGGTACGTGTTGCGCAGGTCCAACTTTGTGAAGATCCCTGCTCCCTGAAGAATCTCGAAGGCTGATGACATAAGAGGCAGGGGGTACTTGTTCTTAACGGTTATATCATTCAGCCCTCGATAATCGATACAGGGATGCAGGTAGCCATCCTTCTTCACAAAGAAGAACACCGCTCCGGAGACGAGGAAGGACGAATGATGCCGGCTGCCAGAGAATCAGACAAATACTTATCCATGGCCACTCGTTCAGGAGTGGACAAAGAGAAAAGCCGCCCTTGTGGCGAAGTGCCAGGAAGGAGGTCGATAGCACAATCATATGGTCGATGGGGAGGAAGAGATGGAGCTCTGGATCGACTGAAGACCGCACACAGATCTTGGTAGACCCCCGGGACCCGGGAGAGTTCGGAAAACTCCTCCTGCAACACAGAAACAGAAACACCAGAAGAAGGGGCAGACACGAGATAAGTAGCGAGATAAGTAGCATGACAAGAAGAATTCCATGCAAGAATTATGTTCTCTGCCCAGTTAATGTGAGGATTATGCAATGATAACCATGGATGACCCAAAACTATAGGAGTCACTAGAGATTCAAACAAGTAAAACACCAGTTACTCCCTATGATTTCCAGAGGTCTGCATTGGCTCAGGGTCGACAGGAACCTCCACCATACGAGTGACAGGAAAAGGCTTGGGGAGTTCTGACCGTGCCCCCAATCGGCTTCTTCATCTCAGGTCAAAGCGATGGTCAAGGCTGAAGGCTAGGGAGACGAGGTCATCAAACTGCTCCGGAGGATCACGGGCATAGATCTCATCCTTGATGTCATTCGTCAGGCCATCCGGAAAACAGGCTGTAAGAGCTGCTTGATTCCACTCACTGGTTTCCGAAAGTGTGTGGAACTCGATAGCGAAGTCAGCCACTGAACGTTTACCCTACAAAAATATTTTTTACAATTTGGGTAACCTATTCTATTAAGGTTGTTCTTGTAATCCTCATTTCTGTCAGGTAGTAAACTTTAAAACCAACATCACATCTGAAATCACCCACAGATGTGATCTAAGTGTTTAACTATTTCCTATGACTTGCCCTAAGATCACCAAAACTCTGTTGTGATTTTCAGGAGAGGTTCAAACGTGTCGCTGACTCTGGACATGTGTACCCCTGGCACTACAGAGCCGTATGGAGCCCTGTTGTCCCCCAGAGATCAGAGCACACAGGAATACCTGCAGAATGCATCCAACCTGCTTACACCTGAACAGCTGCATAAACGCGCTCTAGACGATGCTGTACTGCAGGCTGAGTTTTACGTGAGTATCACATAGTCACATGTAAATACACACAATAACCCTTAATCATAACAGCATCACTAGACTTCTGATTCTGGTGCAAGCAGGAAACACCCATGAACTTTGTGGACCCCAAGGAATATAACATACCTGGAGTGGTTAGAAAGAATCGCTATAAAACCATACTACCAAGTGGGTATATATTCTGTACACCGCTTACCATATTGTTTTCTTTATGTGAAATAGTCTGTCCGAATTTGTATTTTTTTCTATTTTCTATTTGTGCAGACACACATAGCAGAGTTTGCTTAAAAACAAAAGAGGAGGGGGATTTTCTAAGCACCTACGTTAACGCTAATTATTTGAAGGTGAGTATTAGCTGCAAATGGAAAAGATTTGTGATTGAATGATAGAATAAACCACAGTTATGCAGTCAGACAGCTATCATTTGTGAGGGCCTTTGAGAAGTTTTGAATGCTTATCAGGTTTAGGAGCTAACAGGTTAAGCTGTTTCAGCCTTTCTGTAGCATTTTGGAAAGATGTCTCATTCCAGGGAACAAGAAATCATTTGTTCCCA
>NW_026634590.1:0-1443 GCF_024868665.1 Triplophysa rosa
GGAGGGAACGAGACGTTGTGTCCTCTTGCCACAACACATGCTGTCCTCTGCAGCAGTCGTGAGAGGTCTCAGGCTCCTCAGAACTAAAGGTGAATGAATGATGCACACCGTCTCCCTTTTATACCCGGATGTCCGGGGCGGAGTCCGGCATGCAAATTTCATTTGCCAATTTTCATTGGCCTTTTCTAAGTAGTCGGAAGCGATTGGTTCTCAGGACGAACCCCATCTGTCGGTTCGACACAACGTCTCGTTCCCTCCATCAGGGAACCGAGGTTACAAACGTAACCGAGGCCGTACGTTCTCAGGGACGAACCCCATCTGTCGGTTCGACACAACGTCTCGTTCCCTCCATCAGGGAACCGAGGTTACAAACGTAACCGAGATGTTTTTTACAAGAGAAATATGAAAAGAATGGCTTTGTTTAAAATACCATATAGTTAAGGTTACAATGGAAAAACCTGGAAGGCCATTTCAATTATCATCTTTATATTTTAATGAAATTAATGATAGCAACAGGATTGACGTCTAAGTTACAGGACTGCCCAGAGTAACAGGGATGACAGGACACATTCGTCGACATAAACTGCACATATTTGTTTGCCTCACAGAACCTAAAATACACTTACAGTATCTGGTATACTATGCAAAGAAGATGATCAGATCTTGGTCTTCCTATGATGCTGAAATTTGGTTTCACGTTCTTGAACATTGCAAATTGGGGTGAGTGTCTGTAGTCACTCTATACTGCTCTTGTTTGGAATTGCACTAACAATAAATGCATTATTGACAATGAGTTATGTGGAATAATGTCTTTTATTGAGGCTAATCGACCTTATCCAGGTCATTAACACATTAAAACCAACTGGCAACATTAAATCTATTAAACAGCCAGCATTTAAAACATACCAACAATGAATCAATGGTAATAAGGTAAAAAGTAAAAAAAAACTGGTAGCTTAGAATGAGAACAGACACACAAACTTCACATCACAAATCAAAGAAAAAAACGTTTTCCATTAACACAGTTTCTATGGCTGTACAATGTGTACACTGTAAAAAAAATAATGCTGAAGTTACTTAAAAATATAGTGCATCATTTTTGCGACCAATTTTTTAAGCCAGTCCTACACGAAATTTTAAGCAGTGTTACCTTAAATTCTTTAGTAGACTTTGCTTAAATTTTTGAGTAACCCTAACCATATTCCCAACAAGGGATTTTGCTTAAAATATTGAGTCACACCAACCAAAAAATTTAGGGTTGTTTTAACTAACACATTTTAGTTATTTCTACCATAAAATTCTAGCCCATCCTCATTATAAAATTTAAGCTAATTTAAATTAATATTCTTAACACCTAAAATACTGAAAAACAGACAACTGGGAAACATTACAATGTGTATTTATTCACTGAATGCAACATATCTTAAAAACCATATAAACATT
>NW_026634590.1:3363-5116 GCF_024868665.1 Triplophysa rosa
CAAAACTAATTAATGTGCAGTTTGTAATTTCATATCTTGTTTATTGTATGCCAGTTTTACAAAAAATGAGAAGACATCACAGAAGTAAACATTCTGGAAAGGATAAACACCTACGTGTGTTTGTCACAATACGATAAGAATTCAAAAATGTTTGTCACAATACGATAAGAATTCAAAAATCTTGAAGTAAAGACCAAAATGTATTTTATTCTGTCCCCGTTAAGATGATGTCGAGCGCTCCAATGGGCAGAGTCATTGTGGCAGCAGAATGGACCTGCCTCTCAGTCTCTGGAAACCTTTGTTGCTCACTTCCGTGAAGTTTTTGGATGACCAGTAGGAGGTTCTTCAATTGGTGAGCAATTGTTTCATCTGAAACAAGGCAAGAGTACTGTACAAGATTATGCCCTCCGTTTTCACATGTTAGGAGCATGTAACGGATGTAATGAGCACTCCCTGTTAACTATGTATCGACAAGGACTCAAGCCCTTGAGTGCTTCAATCAACTCTCCATCCGAGTCGCCATCCGAGTGCAAGGCTATAAGGAAGGCCAACATGATCAAAATCCGTTCACTTTGTTCGGCTCTGTCAGTGAGTCTCTGCAACTACAACTCAAGCAGAGACTCAGTGACACCACATACAAGGTCCAGTCCATAACTGGAGTACCCTCAGCCGAGGACATGTTTAATACTGCATGGGGCCCATCAAGTCGGCCTATTGCACACCAAATAAATCTGCCTGTTGGTTCTGGAGGAGTACACTGCTGGCATTGTTTTAGGGCATCCGTGGCTCATCAACCACAACCCTTCCATCTCGTGGGCCACTGGAGAAGTCCTTAAGTGGGGTAAGGAGTTTTTTTCCAGATGTTTCCAGAATCTTCCAAGGCCTGTCCTGTCAATCTCTGTAATTCCTGTTAATTCCACCGCCATCGAAAGCCCTCTGTAGAATTGCTCAATGGAAATACCCACTGACTATGAGACTCTCTCTGTATCCCTGAACAGCAGGCCTTGGAGGAGTATAACATCGAAGAGGCTTTAAAGCAAGGTTACATTGTCCATCCACTTACCCTGCTGCTTCCAGTTAATTTCTTCATGGCCAAGAGGGACAGAGTCATGATGCCTTGCACTGATTACCGGGCACTGAACAACATCATTGTCAAATACCATTACTCCCGCAGCACTGTAACAGCTTTGCAGTACTAGGATCTTCACCAAGCTGGACATCAGAAGTGCGTACAATCTCATTCGAATACGTGAGAGGGAAGAGAGGAAGACGGCTTTTGTGACAACTACCAGCCACTACGAATACCTAAATGCCCTATAGTCTTGTCAACGCCCCCTCCTTATTCCAAGGGTACATGAATGAGGTTTTCCGTGAGTTGACCAATCAAACCTTTTCGCTGCTGAATGATCACTTCTGGTGGCCAGGCATGGCGAACGACATCAGAAGGTACAGTATGTGAAAGGATGCAGGGAACTGAGAATGGCAAAGACATCTCAACACTTACCATCAGGAAAGCTCCTTCCTCTTCCCATTCCCTGGCGTCTATGGTCACAACTAGGTGTTGACTTCGTCACAGACGTTTACCAGCCTCTGAAGGAAATACATGCATTCTAGTCACAGTCGATAGATTCTCCAAAGCCTGCCGCCTGGTCCCCCTGAAATGACTCCCTACCGCTATGGTAAGTACGTACAAAACTCTTCACCAGCCGTCCACGGACCTCACTCCCTTCCAGTGCGTACTTCGCTACCTACC
>NW_026634590.1:6677-7812 GCF_024868665.1 Triplophysa rosa
TGGGGCAATGGGGTCTGTGGCGCAGTAATACTTATGTAATGTTAGCTGAACTTTTATAACAGCTTTGAACACTGTTCAACCAATCAGAATCAAGAACTGTTTTACGATGTCTGACATTAATGTTGTTCTCTCTTAAAAAACTATTTTTATTAGAAGCACAAACAGTCCTTACAAATAAGTTGACATTTGACATTGTTTTTTGTTATTAATTAATTATCTGCATTGTCCATTTACAATTAAAGTAATCTGAAAGTGAGCAACACAGACTTGGCTATATTAACTAACCTGGCAATGTGCAATGAGATCCTCTGTGTTTTCAGACAGGTAGACAATCAAACAGCGTATCACCACTTCTCTACGAATGTCCATGCTGTGATCCTGAGGACAAACAGAAAAAGAAACCGATCTGAAAACATATTAGATTAACAACTGTGAATATGTGCGAGTTATGTTATAACATTAGTATTTCCAGCAACAAATACCTGGTCCAGCAGTTTCATTGCATCACAGATTTTGTACCCTGCACTGCCTCCCTTTGTCCGAAACAAACCAAGGAGCTTTTCCATGTATTTGTCTAAATTTCCGAAGAAGGTTGATTCCAGATCAACAGCCTTCAGTCTTCTGAATTCTTCTTTGATCTTCCAAAAAGAACAGAATCAATAAATATAATTAACAAATTTTATGAAATGTAAAAACGATCTGCACATTACAAACTCTCGAAAAATACCTGAGTTATGTGAAAAAGTGCAGGCCATCTTTGCATCAACGTCTCTATGGCTGGGCTGTCCTCCACTATTTCCTTCCTTCGAATGGAAAATGTTCTTGCCATCTTTTCATTAACAACTTTAAAATTGTTCCTAATGTTGACCTCTCCAAGAAGTTCTAGACGGATTTTCTCAAGAGTCTCAGCAGTTTCTCCTTCTGGGTGTGGGGGGAGGAAGTTTAGTTCAGCTCTTCGTGGCTTTTTGACAGCAGCAGGCCTACTGCGTGTTGATGAATTTACAGACAATTCTTGGCATCCAAGCTGTTTAAATTTTTTCCGGTAGCTGGCCATTTTGTTTTTAAGTCTTGACAGCCATCCATCATACCCTGAAATTGATCCTGGCTCCTTAAGGCAGGGATGTTTTTGGATTAA
>NW_026634591.1:0-178 GCF_024868665.1 Triplophysa rosa
CACAGAGGGACACAAAGAGACACAGAGGGACACAAAGAGACACAGAGGGACACAAAGAGACACAGAGGGACACACACAGAGAGACACAAAGAGACACAAACGAGCACAGAGGGACACAAACGAGCGCAGAGAGACACAAACGAGCACAGAGGGACACAAACGAGCACAGAGAGACACA
>NW_026634591.1:6198-7767 GCF_024868665.1 Triplophysa rosa
CCCTAAACCTAAAGATCATAGAACACTTTTTGCATTTTTAGATTTGTAAAAAATATTGTTCTGTACAATTTATTAGCTTTTGTGCCCATGAGGACCTCAATTTTGGTCCCCACAGTGACACGAGTCCCCATGTGTTGTGTGTATTCAGGTTTAGGTCCCCACCGGGATATACAAACATGAACACACACACACACACACACACACACACACAATAAACACACACACACACACACACACACACACACAATAAAGAAACACAATAAACACACACCTCATCTGTTTAGACTGGATGATTAAATCATTAAACTTCTACAAACACAATCAAACACACACAGATGATGAAATGTCATGTGTGTTGTGATGTTTTCTGATAACTGTACACAGTAGATCAGATTCCATTTGTCTGATTTATGTTTGTCAGTTAAAAGCTGTGCTGTACATTTAATTCTCTGCTTTCATTATTTAACACAATAACAACAAAACAAAACAAAGACACAGTCCTTTAAACAATAGAACCACACACACACACACACACACACCGTAGATCCACCGATAAACCTCCTTCCTTCTTTGTGTTGAACAGAATAACACAACCCTAATATTTCAGCACATCACACTTTTATCATAAAAACTACCCTTACAACACATCTACTACTACCAGACAAAACACACAACCGCACACACGTCAGCACGATCATAAACACTGACGTCATCCAAAACTATTTTACACAACATTGTCTCATTCCTCATGTCAGATCAAGAGACGACGTGAAATATTTGAAGAGTTTAATATTCATTTGTTACACACTACAGGCAGATTTAAAATAAAGACACAAAACAACACATAAAACATAAGACCGTGTCACAAGAGTGAATGTTTGTCAGGATACTGTGGATTTATTTGTGAACTGTTCTCTATATAACTGACTCTTGTCGTAACGGTTTGCCTGTGTGGTTTTATTGTGTCGCAACGGCTTTAACAAAAACATTGTATTCTATTTCTATTTTAGAGGAGAAAATGCACAAAAATTGTGCTAATTTAAGAAACTGGTTAACTTTAAAAACGACCGCTAGAGAAAACAAGCCTACAGTACAGGTAGGTGTAACTTTGACTGAGATAAAACTCTCCTGTGACAACTTGCCCCGGCCTCTCCTTTATACATTTAAACCTCAAATCAGGAACTGGTCTTCATACGATCTGACCACGATCCGTCTATCACGAACACAGTCTGGACAGCAAGAGTATATACAGTACAAAGAAATATAACTTACTGTGACATCATAGAGATGACCGACCACACAAACGCACACACTTCACTAAAGTCACGAGATATGAAACAGTACTTGTGTGTGTGTGTGTGTGTGTGTGAGAGAGAGAGAGAGGAAGCCCTTATGGTGACCTGGAGACTAGAAAGGAAACGACTCATCTTTTTACACACAAACACCATGAGTGCCCATGAGGACCTCAATTTTGGTCCCCACAGTGACACGAGTCCCCATGAGCAGGTCCCCACTGACATATAAAAACACGAACACACACACGCGCACGCACCACACACACGCACACAC
>NW_026634592.1:0-1814 GCF_024868665.1 Triplophysa rosa
ATCAAAGGTGTCCTGTGATGTTGTGCTGTCATGTTGTTGTAAAGTAATAAAAACAAGATTGCGAATATATCAGCGCCACTTTTTCATTCAAAGTTAATTCATCAAAAATGTACAATATAAAAATCCATATATATATACATTATACAGTATATACTGTATGTATGTATGTATATATATATATATATATATATATATATACATAATTTCCAATACTGTTAGACACACTGAGTGATAAATAAAATGATATACAACAATGTATAAAACATACAAAAATAGTCCAAAAGCAGGACGCAGTTGAAATCTAAACTACTAGGCAAAATACTTAATAGTAGATATTTTGATAAGAAAAGCATAGACATATTTCTGAATTTGGAAAAGTTTTCACAGAATCCCTTAAGTAAAATAAAGTGGGAATCTGTGTTTTTCCATATTTATGTGTTATGATTTTTACCCATTATTTTTGAGCTGCGACCATTTTTGGTGTTGTTGCACACTTCACTGACACCAGGGGGCAGTGTTGCACCTTGCTAGAGTACATCTCCATCTGAAAACAAAATGTTTTAAGTTGCTTCTATCACGTCATTCAGTTCTGTAGTCACAGAACAGACTAGCTCGAGCCTTGTAGTGTGCTCATAGCTTTCCTCCATCATTGGTACTCTTTCTCAATCGGGATTGGTTAGGATTTTGAGACTTTTTAAAGCCACAGCATGTCAGACGTGTGTATGTACACTGACCTTATCGCTCACCTAATAATTCTGTCATTTATTCACCCTCGTGTTGTTTCAAACCTGTATGGCTTTCTTTCTTCCGCAGAACACAAAAGAAGATATTTTGAAGAAAGTTGGTAATATTTTATGGACACAAAACCAATGCAAGTGAATTCGTGCCGTGCAACAACATTCTTTCATGTTAGCCACTTCATCGCCTCATCTCATGACTCCCTCACATCCACAGCTATATCACTTCCTGTGTCGAAATCCAAAATGACAGACGACCTCCCGCTGTTCGATTGATCTATAATACAAAAGCACCTGTCAAATTAGCGCTCACACCTGACAAACCACCAATGGGGCATGTCAGATGAGCCTGCTGTGCTTCTTAAATCATTGTATGTCAACACAGTGACGTAAATGAATATCCAAACACACTCGCACATGTCTGATACAGTGTGCAATGGATGTTAGCAAAAAGGATTAAGTACAGTTTCATGAAAGACTTGTTGTGAGTTTAAAGGGATACTTCACCCAAATATGAAAATTCTGTCATCATTTACTCACCTTCGAGTTGTTCCAAATCTGTATTATTGTATTTGTTCTGATGAACACAGAGAAAGATATTTGGAAGAATGCTTACAACCAGACAGATTTTGTCCCCTATTGGCTCCCATAGTAGGAAAAATAGTCAAAAGTGCCCCAGAACTGTTTGCTGTCCTACATTCTTTAAAATGTCTTCTTTTGTGTTCAACAGAACAAAAAAATGATAAAGTAATTTTTCCTACTATGGGAGTCAATGGGGTGCAAGATCTGTTTGGGTATAAGCATTCTTCCAAATATCTTTCTTTGTGTTCATCAGAACAAAGTCATTTATACGGATTTGGACTAGACTCGAATGATGACAGAATTTTCATTTTTCATTTTTAGAACACAATCTATGAAAATGGTTGTCGTCGTGTACGTGACAGAAAAGAAGATATTTTGAAGAATGTTAGTAACCAAGCAACATTGGGGCCCCATTGACTTCCATTGCATTGACACAAAACCACTGATACATTTATCAAAATATCTTCTTTTGTGTTCCTCATAATAAAGAGTCAT
>NW_026634592.1:3804-7575 GCF_024868665.1 Triplophysa rosa
AAAACAAAAAATTGTAAAATCATATATGAAATATATGAAGAAACAAACTATATTAATAAAGACGTTTCAGCGGCAACAACATAAACAAACAGTGGCCTGTAGACCTCTGCAAAGAATCAATAACTATAGTTTTAGTTTAATTTAATACAATTAATATACAATAAAATATTAATATACATGTGAATTATATGAATTAAATATGTGACCCTGGACCACAACACTAGAGTCACATGTAGCACAGGTATATTTGTAGCAATAGCAAACAATACATCGGATTATCAGTTTTTCTTTTATGCCTGAAATCATTAGGATATTAAAGGGATACTTCACCCAAAAAATAAAATTCTGTCATCATTTACTCACCTTCGAGTTGTTCCAAATCTGTATAATCTGTAATCTGTCTTTGTTCTGATGTACACAGAGAAAGATATTTGGAAGAATGCTTATAACCAAACAGATCTTGCCCCCCCATTGACTACCATAGTAGGACAAATTACGTTATATTTCTTTTGTTCTGTTGAACACAAAAGAAGACATTTTGAAGAATGTAGGACAGCAAACAGTTCCGGGGCACTTTTGACTACCATTGTATTTTTTCCTACTATGGTAGTTAATGGGGGGGATTTGGAATCTGTCTGGTTATAAGCATTCTTCCAAATATCTTTCCTGTGTTCATCAGAAAAAAGAAATGTATACAGATTTGGAACAACTCAAAGGTGAGTATATGATGACAGAATTTTCATTTTTGGGTGAAGTATCCCTTTAAGTAAAGATATTTTGTAAACTTTTTGTAAACTATATAAAAACTTTGTGAACAAAAATGGCCGGAAACACGCCCACAAACATCGCTCGCTGCTGCCTGCTCTTTGGGAATTACCCACTCAAGTTTGGTATTGCTTTGAATTTCGGGTTCATCTACACTTCACAACGTCATTACAGCAGTAAGCCAAAAGAGAATATTAAAACAAACCCTTTTTGCACCCTTAGATTCCAGATTTTCAAATAGTTGTATCTCGGCCAAATATTGTCCTATCCTAACAAACCATATACATCAATAGAAAGCTTATTTATTCACCTATTTATTTATTTTTTATATTAGAAGAAATTCGGGCCAGGCGTGTGCGTACGATTATACCATCTATATAAACAGTAATATTAACAAGTTCAATATATAAACACAGTAATGCATTACATACGTTGTGGTTGTCTTATGGCAGCTCTTTTTTGTGAACGACCCTCTGGAAAATAGAAAAAAAAGTCAAGCCTGAGTATTATTATTCTTATTATACAGACATTAAGAACTTTGACAAACCCTTGATGATTCTGGTGATTCTCTCTGACTCTGCATCAATGAGATCTTGATTGCCACTGAAAGATTCCATCTTTGAGAAATCTGGTCCTAAAAGAATCAAGAAAAATTCAATTAGGTTATGATATAATGATGTGCATGTTGTATCACGTCTGCAGCTTACGGTACAAATAATACAATATTACCAACACCGCACCCATGCACATTTAATATAAAAAATAAAGCTCCTCTTGAGCCTTCACGCTTCTGAAAAGGCTTTCCATTATATGTTAGAACACTGCTGCAAGAATTTTGTCCCATTTAGACACAAACACATTTAGTGCAATGTCGGTCGGTCGCCAACGTTGGGCAATAGAGTTTGGCTTGCAGTCCCCATTTCAATTCATTCCAAAGGAGCTCAGAGGTGGTCTGGTCTTTGAGTAGGCCAGTGAAGTTCTATCAAACTATAGTCTCAGTAAATCATTTCTTTATGGATCTTAATGGCTCTGTGCTCAGAGGCATTTGTCATGATCCCACAAAGTTAGAAGCACTTTTCTAAAGAATTACTGTGTGTTGCAGTTTTAAGGTGCTATCAGATTGTGGGACTTTTGGCCATTTGTTTTACCTTCAATAATCTGAGGCTCTGGATTGATTATTCTGGTAAAAGTAGTGAGACCTGGTCCACCTTTGAATTTACAGAGACAACAGATTTGTTTTACAATTCACATGATAAATGCAAATCCACATTATATCGTTTTTTTGTGATGTGTTAGGTCTTACCTTCAATCTCAGATTGTGGTTTAATTACTCTGGTAAAAGTGGTGACTCTTTCACCTTCAAGAACATGAAGACAACAAATAAACATGATGTAATGACAACAAGCATCCGTTTAACAATGCATCATAACTTTTTGGTTTATTGGGTGTAACCTTCAACAATCTGAGGTTGTTGTTTGACTACTTGGGTTATAGTGGTAATGCCTCCTCCACCTGCAAGAACAAGGAGACAACAGATCCCCATAAACATGTGCAAACACAAACCCACCCAAAGCCAAATCAGTTTTGAATACAGTCAATGGGAAACCCTGAAATCCTAATGTAACTGTATTGCTTAACGTGAATGGATTCTTTCTGCTTGCTAAATCATGAGTGTGTCCTTGCCCAAAAGTGAATCAAAACCAGGGGGTGGAAGCCTAAATCAAAAACTTCTGGAGGGAAGCCATGTGAGCCATGGGAAAACCATCAGGGTTCTAAAGCTGGAACATCACACACATGCTGTCATGAGAAACAACAGAGAACCAAGAGACACACAAATGGTTTACGTAACCAGGGATTGCAATACGATGGGCATGAAATTAAACAAACAAACATAAAACATTTCTAAACAAGTATGAATCACCGAGTTCACATCAGCTCTTAATAAAAACATCAACCTTTTATGGAAGCTACAGAAAGAACAATCCCACGGTGTTCATTCACATGAATCTTTTGTCGAATGACATAAAAAACAACACACAGATTCTTAAGGCATTGTCTTCTTGACAAACAGAACAAAAATAACTGAATAATGTATAAAAATCAATGTCAAATGTTTGAGTTCTCATATCAATATTCTATCATATCCTCATCAACTTTTATTATGCTGTAATTTGTATTGTATATAATAATGTCATTTAACAAAAACCTTCTTCAACTAACCTCCCGCAGTGATCGCGTCAGAGATTTTTTTGATATCTTCGTCCTGGAGACTTTGTACCTCGCCATCCAAAAACGTCCTCATCTTGGCTACATCTATAAATAAAATGACAGGATAAAAGACATGACGCAGAAAAAGGGTTTGCAATAATATTTTTGCATTAAATGAATGACTGAAAAAAAAGCTAATGTTTACAATTAAATACGAGTCTGAAATTATTATTTGTTTTTGAGAAAATTTGACAGACAAATCTAATAATCATAATTTTATAATCTAGTTGAATTTGTACTCACATTTAAACTCTTGACAACTAAACCAAATATTAATTCTGACAACCACAATAAAGCTGTATAATAACACATTCAATTCTACACAACCAAATCTACAACATATATTCAACACAAGCCAAAAAAGCTATAAAAATGAATGACCTTCACCCACGATTTTCTTGATTTCATCATCAGAGTCAAGTTCACCATCAGAGGAGGCACTATGACCTGAACAAAAAGAATGAAGATTTTCAACTGAGTTTTCAAAATGAATGAAATATAAAGTCATAACTAACACAATAGTAAACAAAGACATACCTTCAATGACTCTTGTGACCTTTGTAATTGACGGCTTCCCTTTGATCACCCTTGTAAGTTTGGTGGTACCCCGTTCTCTTTCCATCACAATTGCTGGCTTCTCTTTAACCACTCGTGTAACTTTGGTGATACTGGGTTCTCCTTCAACCACTCGTGTAACTTTGGTGATACTGGGTTCTCCTTCAACCACTCGTGTAACTT
>NW_026634593.1:0-26622 GCF_024868665.1 Triplophysa rosa
AATACTACAACGAATCTTTCAAACTGTCAGAAACAAGATATTCTGGTCTGATGAATCTCAGATTCATGCATCATGTCTGGAGAAAAACAAGCACTGCTCAACACCTGTACAATACCGTCTTAACAGTAAAGTGTGGTGGAAACAGCATAATGATGTGGGGGTGTTTTTCAGCTTCAGGGACTGTACACAAAATACGGAGATAATGATCATGAAAACCTAGCCCAGCACATTCAGAACCTTGGACAGGGCAGAAGGTTCATTCTCCAACATGACAATGATCCTAAGCACACAACTAAAACAATGCAAGAGTGGCTTATGGACAACTCTGTCTATGTCCTTGAGTGGCCCAGCTAGTACTTGAACCCAACTGAACATCTCTGTAGAAACCTGAAAATGTCTGTCTGCTGATGATCTCCATCCAACCTGACAGAGTTTGAGAGGATCTGAGGAGAAGAATGACAGAAAATTGCCAAATGCAGATGTGTAAAGCTTTTCACATCATACCCCAAAAACATTTGAGTCTGTAAAGGCGCTATAACCATTTTCTGAGTTGAGGGTATGAATACTTATGCTATGTACTTATTTTTGTTTTTTATTTTTAATAAATTTGCAAAGCTGTCAAAAATCAATTTTTTGTTTTGTCATTATTGTGCATGGAGTGTAGATTAATGTAAAAAATAATAATTTAAAGTAGTTTAAGATAAGACAGCAGCATAACAAAATGTGAATAAAATGAAGGGGGATGAATACTTTTGCAAGCCACTGTAGGGGTAGACCATTTTGGACACAGGGCTTGATGAACTGGTTGAGTTGTGTTTGATTAGGGATGGATCTAATCTACATAATCCTCATTTCTAATTTGTGCATCCTTGTTTCCTTTTTGTATAGCTCGCCTCCACCCCCTAAAGATGCAAGCCCCTGTTGACAATACCCAGCAAATGGAAAAGGGTTCTTAACAGAACAGGAAATAGGTTTTTTATTCATGTGCTCATTTATGAGGACTACCCTTACGTGACCATTCTGAAAGCAGCACTATGAAAAATCATGCTTCAAACAATGCTTTTAACTTTATATCGGTATTTAAGCCACAGCATGTTGATATAAGTTATTTTATTGAGGTATTAGTATGGTGAAAAGCTTTGGCATTTTTTTTCAGGGTAATTCAGGTTTGCATGAAATTGAAAATGACATTTACATGAAATTGAAAATTAAACAAACCCTTATTGCATTCGGCGTCAAAACATCTGCAGTTTAATTGTTTATTTACTTCTAAGCAAGAGTTTTGGCCGATTGATTACAATGACTACAAATATGGTTTCATTATAGTTGTGAGACAATAGTTCGTTTGTTGTTATATGGTTTTACCAAAAACACCAAAGTCAACATTTTTTGCAAGGGTTTTACATCAGTCTCAAAACACACTGTTGTTGTTCACGATGCTGCTGCGCATGCATTTCGATTGGCACGCTTTGTGAGCTAATTTACATATGAGAGAATTTATTGGCTGCTGCGTTTGTCACTCACAGTGGGAGGTGTGCAGCTGTGGAACATGCTGCTCGTAGCGCCCTTTTCTTTTGGCTCGGCTACTGTGTGCGATGGGAGAGCATAAGATTCAAGACATTATTTAAGATCTTCGTAAGATTCGTTCACGAAATGCGACTGACACGCAAACTGTGGACTATCTGCGCCATAAGTGTTTTGCTGATATTCTACAAGACGACAGAAATAGGCAGAAGTGAACGTGAGGAAGCTGTACTGGAAGGGTAAGAGGTTCAACTGTTGTTGTTAAAACAGCCAATAAAAGAGTCAATTACTACTGTTCATCTCAAGTGCATCACATTCTAATGTGAAGCTCTATCAACTAAGTGAATGTTTATATGTTGTTTATTTATTTTTATTCCATTTAATATATGATCCACGTTGTTCAGTTTGGAATTGGCCGTGTTAACGTTAATTGAATTAGGATGGATTCATTTTCGCTTTGTTTGAGCTGAATTGGTTATTTTACCCCCACTACTGCTACACCTTTTCCAAACCCTTTAACACATTTTTGGTTTTATTTATAGTAAAAAGCGTTTTAGCCGTAGTCTGATCCCGTAAAGATCTTCATGAAAGTTTGTTTGTTTGTTTAAATGCTTTAGTAATTTCTAGTCTGAACATTAGACACACACTGAAACCTTGTCTGTCAAGAAGGAAAGTCATAAAGAAAGTCCGTTTTTATATGATCTAATTTTTCTGTTTTAAATGAGGTAGATGTTTAAAAAAAATCAAATTTAGTTTCGAAACACAAGTGCTTTAAGTTTTTTTTTCATGGCAGACCTCAAGTTTTCTTTCAGGAACTAAAAATGTGGTCAAGTTTATACTTGTTCATATTTTGCTTTACTTTATAGAGGTAACGAAGAGATCTGTTTCACAACTGATTTTACGATATGTTCTTACTGAATATACTTTAATTCAGGGCTTAAAGAATTAGGGAAAACATACGGCTGTATTTGGGGTTTCGTTTTTTGTCTGTGTGGGTGCAGGAGTACGTGTTTGCATGCGTGTGTGTCAGTGAGAGGACAGCAGACAGTTTTGCTAATGTGAATGTGGTTTCCTTTTTTCTAGTGCAAACTCATTATGCATGCTTAAAAACAGAAGCGGAAAGCTCTCACAGCTGTGCATCTTTTGCTAGTCCTATTTGCTGTTGACTTTCAAATTGTTTTTGTCAAATATTTTTTGTCGTTCAGAGAAACTAAAGTAAACAAATTTTTGGTTTTTGGTCTGCAAATCATAAAAACAAAGAATGTTTTTTTATGGAAATATAGAGAATTGTACACTATTTAGCTCATATTAGTTTTGTGGTAATTCATCGCAAGACAAAAAAGGTTTTTGTTATCTTAAATCAAAATCTGGGAATTAAAAAACAGTCTATTTTCTTCACCTGGAGCTTTCACACTAGATGCAGAAAAGCGATGTGAATATGAAGCAACAAAATTAAAACAATGGATCCCTATATAAATGCTTTCACACAGTGCTCAAACATTCACTCGTCACTGCTTTTTTTAACCAGTTGATAACGTTTGCTCGGTGAAGAAACAAGCTGTCCTATTAGATCTGAGCTTTACATCACATGCCAGGGCCCGGTTGCATAAAGCACCTTAAGTGTAATTTTCCCTTAAGTGTGTCCTTAAGTATAATTTAAGTTTTACTTAAATTATTCTCCTATTGTCTTTGGTAAAGGAAAATCACCCCTTAAGTGTCATACTTAAGGGAAAAACTTAAGGTGCTTTATGCAAACGGGCCCAGGAGTCACTGCTATCACACAAACGATGCAGTGGCACTTAGGCTCTGAAACTGACTGTAAAGTCTACATCAGTACAGCAGTAAATGCACTGATGAAGAGTCAGGACGGGCTCTGAACAGGCAATGTATTACACTACTACCGGGCTGTTGAATGTCTCATTCTGATTGGCTGACAAACCCATTAGTTTCAGGTCTGTCAACCACATTATAAGTCCATATCTCTTTGCCAAGTGTAACTGAAATAGCTAATGGAAAAATTAGACTGTAGCCTACTGTCCACAACAGCACACAGATCCGACAACAAACAAAATGCCAGACAAGTAACCTAATATATGGATAGATCAGGAAAATTTGACAAACTGGTGACAGCTAGTGCTAGGCGGTTTGACCAAAAATCTGTTTTATGGTTTTTATGGATTCTGACGGTTTATCAACATTTTCCCCTGCCCTGACTGTTTTTAATGTGTAAATGTAAAAATATATGAATAAACCAAGTATTGAGTTGTACTCACCTAGGGATGTGCTGTGAGGAAATTTCCCACCTTTTATTATCAAAAAGTTTTATTAACATTATTACTTATTAACAAAAGGAATAGCATAATATATTTATGTACCCGCTCACACATATAAATAAAAACATCTGGATTTTCCCCTTACTCTAAAATTAATGCTTAGTTTGCGTTTCATTATTATTTTTAATGAAAACCTTCTAAACATAAATATCGTTGCTTATATTAAGCATAAACTAATATTAACAAACGTTCTCTTGCGCTTCCCATCGTCTTGTCAATCATTCAGTGTTTCACTGTTGTCACGTGACTTGCTGATCTGTGCTGCGGGCTGCAAATCGTGTTGTAAACAAATATGGAGCCAATAGACGGTTTCAAAGCAACAACATAAACAAACGTTACTGCGCATGCGCACTTTTGTGGCCCAAACTTAACTTCCGGTAGGCTACACATCAGCAAAGAACAGGGTTCCTGTAGATTTTTTCTGATAACAAGCAAAAGAAATAACAAGTAAATTACATTAGCTAGCAAGTTAAAAGTATGTGTCTAGCCAGTATTATTTTGGGTTGGTAGAAGAACCGTTACTTGGCTAAACTTACATGTGACAAAGTTACATGACCATTTAACAAATTGTAAATGATAAAAAATGATATACAATAAAATTCAACAAATTGTTTAACACAATTATTAATACAATAAAATATTATTATAAATTAATGTAAATAAAAAGGAAATAAAATATAAATAGTTATATTGTTAGCCACTAGCCAGACTGATCAACAAACACACCGGCTGTACAGAGCACATGCGCCTGACTTTATAAGCTTGCGTATGTATAAAGACAAGTCAGATTTTATAGCTGCACAACCCGCATTTGTATAGAGAAGATGCATCACGTGCCTGACTTTTTATCTGCTCACACTGTACAGAGCAGATCCGCCTACAGCTCGTACTGTATAAAGACGACGCACATTACTTTTGCGTTGCTTAACCACTCGTACCGGTCTGCTGGTTTTTTTTTCAATTCCAACCTGTAATTCAAACCGGTATACTGTTTGAACCGGTACACCGCCCAGCACTAGTGACAGCTGTATTAAACCATCCAGATGAACGAGATAAACGAAAGATGACAAAGGCGACAGCAAACGACATAAAACAATCAGAAGTAAACAGCTACACAGGCTTAAGGGTGAAACAAAGAAACACAACAATATCAAATGCAACAACACAATTTTTTTGCCAGAGATACATCTGTAGCTGCTGTTCATTTGTATAATGATCATACATCTCTCGGTATGCCTCCCTTCATTTCTCATTAAGGCATCATCGTCTTTTACTGACAGAACAGCAAACTGTTCTGAAAAAAAAAGTATAACAAAGGTATAGTTTGGTGACGCTGTGAATGAGCATGGAATGATGGGAATTGTTGTTGTCCTCACTGTCGGTACACGATCCGGGATGCCTGCACGATCCGTCCGCGCATGCGCATAATGACATAGTAGAAAACGTGCATGCGCAAATGATAATTCTGTTTTGCGACGATTTACGACACTGCACGATCTGTTCCACGCTTGCGCACCTTTGCACCGCGACTTTCACTTCTGTCCACCTCTGGTCTCATGTCACTTGTGTGTGCAAACTATGCGTTCTTTCAAGTCATTTCCACCCAGACTTGTTTGTAGTTCTTTCTTCATGTAAGTGCAGATAGTCTAGGCAGAAATGCATATTATGTTCCTTATTGTCTTCTGTAAACACCATTGAAGGGATTATTGTCCTCATTTAGATTATATAGATAGATATATTAGCCTATATAGACCCATACTAATACAAAATTACTCAATTTAAAGTTAACTAATATTAGCACTGCAGCTTTTAATAAAAAAATGATATTTGGGTAAAACGTCTGACTTTAAAACTGCAATGCTCATGCTGCACAGAGAGACACGTGTAAAATTGTAATTTTAAAAGGGAAGACGTGCCTGATTTATAATTGCGCAGCTCGCAAGTGACGTCACAGACCACCTAATCGATTATGAAATTCGTTGACAACTATTTTCATCATCGATTATTATCAATTTTATCGACTAGTTGTTGCAGCCCTATTTGAATGACAAATATCTCACTTTTCATGCCACAAAAAATAATGATTTCCTTGGCCAACCGTCCCTCCCACGTTTGGGAGAGACTATTGTCAGCTACTTCTAATATGACATACCTGAATCAACTCATCAGCCTTGGTGTGTTTATTAGAGAGTCATCCACAACATTTTGGGAGAAGGTTAATGAGTTCAGTTGTGCATACTTTTCCCATTTCTGATTTAGTTATAAGCAAAAGATCTAATTAGACTTTTTATCAGATTAATCGAAAAAATAATCGTCTAACTAATCGATTATCAAAATAATCGTTAGTTGGAGCCCTAGATTATACTGTATGCGAGACCACCACGGCACCAAATTACCACCAGTCCTTTTTCTAAGGGTCTGTGCGTCAAGGTTTCTGTTTTTTACTAAACGTATCAAGAACTTCAGTATTATTGCATCCCTACTAGCATCTATGGCAAGAAAATGTGTTCATGGTAAAGAATTTATCTTGTAAATAAACATCAATTTAAGTTGCGCTCTGTCCTATGAAAGGTGTAAAGATGTGCTACTATATCACACCCTCTGTTTTTGAACAGGAACTTTGATCTGAGTGCTATTAGGCTGATGGTCATTGGCGATCTGAATGACTCCAGAGCAGGATGGAAAATTAATTTCACTCTTGTGAACAAAATAAGGTGAGTGATTTCCACTGTAATAATGTTTCGTATGCTATTCAAAAATGCATTTTTTTTATTAGTGTAGTGAGTAAACGTTTTTAAAAAGAGTGAATACCCTACATTAGGTTACACAAATAAGTCATTTTTAGCCATGTATTAATAGCTAATATCCCTGTTGAACGAGCGAATTCAGTCTGTACAAACTGACGAGAGAAAGTAAATTCAGCATCCACAAGTTCTGTTTTGTTTAGGTCACTGTTTACATGACAGTGCAACACTGTAGCTATTTAGTCACACCGGCGAATCCATCATGGCGAACAAAATGAATCGCAGATGACATTTTAAATACAGGTTAAAGTTTTAATCCACGATTTGTTAATCTTTGTTTCATTTTAAGAGGTGCAACAGAACTCGAATTAAAATAAAACTCTAGCTCTAGATTAGCTCTAAACTCTGTTTACTTTAATCCTTGTTGGTGCCACCCAGGCCTAGTCTTGTGAACACACAATACAGTTTGAATTAGTTCTCTTTTTTGTAAAGTCTCATTTTAAATCGTGCCATGAATACAAAAACTGAGGGGGCACAAAAAGATCTGAGGGGAAAAGGCCTCCCTGCAAGCCAAGTTTACATCACCGTTAACATCTGTGAATTTTGTTAAATCAACTACCCTATTTAAAGAAATATCTTCAAAGTAAAAGATGTGCAGATGCATGTGTGTCAGTATCATGATAGTGCCGCTGTAATTTTTAGTATTATTATTTTATTGTTATTCTTTTTTTTATTCTGAAGTACATTTCAGTAGAAGACCACAATGGCTGTGTTCAGACAGGTGTTTCTAACTCGAATCTGAAAAAAAGTTTGTTCTTCTTTCCGCATTGCACTGTGAGCTTCACATTTCCTATCTGTTGACTGATTGAGTAAACAAAGCGTGTGCTTTCAAACCCAGTACACACGTTGAAAATACCATAACGGTGTCAAGATCCAAACTCTCTCATTGGCTTTCATTTGTTTCAGTTGTCATTTGTTGATTTTGTTTGTTGGTTTCAGCGCTGTGTTTTCTCTCTTATGTCTTGAGGCCTTATTTACTGACCTTGTTTATTACCCCATCTGTCCTTGTTGTTTACCCTCCTGATTTCCTTCCTTTATATTGCCCTTGTGTGCTTTGTGTTATGCCGTTCATGAGTTCTGCATCACCTCCCGCCTGACAGTTAGTTGCTTTCCTTTCTGATTGATTTCATCACATTCTGGTTTTCAGTGCATTTCCGTTTTTTATTTTTCGTTTTGTTCTCTTTACTGATTTAGTTATGAATTCTTTTTTATTTCACGCCCAGGGTTCTGTATGAGCTTGACAAACTCCTCTGACAACAGGTGCCATGTTGAGTTAAATGTTAAGGGGCAAGATCAAACAAAGTTACATTAACAGTATCGGCATTTAAAGGGATAGTCCACCCAAAAATGATAATTCTGTCATAAATTACTCATTCTCAAGTTGTTTCAAACCTTAAAGGTGAGTAAATGGTGACAGAATTTTCATTTTTTGGTAGAGTATCCATTTAAAAGATGACGATGAAAACAATGTAGTGACTGACAACATACTGATTATCATGTTTCCTTATTTTTATTATGTTTACTACTTTTTTCCATTTAGAGCACACTGAAGCTAAATTTAAAAGATTATGGCAAACTGGGGTCCAGGGACCCCCAGTGGCCTCCAGAATGTTCTTAGGGGTCCCCATAAAATTTTTGAGAAACAAAAACGCCAAAAGTTCTACTGAAGATTGTTACCGTTTCATGTCTACAAACAATATGTTGTCTTTATAATATCACACTTACTATACCAGTTAAATGCTTCATTACAAAAATGTATCTGTATTTTAGAAAGAGGGTTTCTCGAAAAAAGCTTAATCATATTTGGGGGTCCTTGGCATGAAAAAGTTTGAAAACCCCTGGTCTGGCAGATGTGGGGAGTGCCCTCTAGTGGACATGAAGGGCACTCCAGCTGGTGACTGACAGCTGATTACAGTTTTTCTTATTTTAATACTTTGAATTAATTTTATTTAACACATTAGGTTCTTTTAATAGAATTTGTGCATAAGTGAATAATGTAATTTGTCTATTATAATAACATGATTATAACCTACAACATTTCAGTATTTGCCTGTAAACGGTCCCTTTCACTTGTTTTATCAAATCGAAAGGAAGGAAATTCTTCGCTTCTTGGATGCAGAGAGAGATGTGTCTATTATCAAGAGCAATTACAAACCAGGCGATACCATCCACTACGTTCTGGAAAGACGTCGAACATTTAATGTGTCTCACACTCTGCACAGTTTACTTCCTGAAGTATCGCCTCTGAAGAACAAAAAGTTCAAAACATGTGCCGTGGTGGGAAACTCAGGCATTCTCCTCCAGAGCGGATGTGGAAAAGAAATAGACAGCCATGATTTTGTTATCAGGTAGGCTAATATATTTTTTCTGTGGTCTGATCCTTACCTTCAGTTTTTTTGGAACAAGGATTAAAGCATGCAGAAGCTTCACATGCCTTATACAAAAGTTCACCCAGAAATACATGTTAGATAGGCATTATGGTCTCTACCAATATGTGGGGTGGGAGCGTGCCACATGAGAAAGGAATTCAGTTCCAAAAGGTTGGGATCCAGTTCTTTATTGTATTTCAGTATTTGCCGAGAAGAACACGTGAGCTAGCTTCAGTCCCATTCATTCTGACTCTGATATTTGCTTTCCTTTTTTTCTCAAACAGATGTAATCTCGCCCCTCTAGAGCCATTTTCCGATGATGTGGGTTTAAAGTCAGACTTCACTACCATGAACCCCTCTGTTGTCCAGCGGGTGTACGGAGGCCTGCACAACAAAACAGCGCAGGAAGCTTTCGTTCAACGTTTACAGCAGCTCAACGACAGTGTGCTCTGGATCCCTGCTTTCATGGTGAAGGGCAGCGAGAGGCACGTGAATGGTGTGAATGAGCTCATTCTTAAACACAAGCTGAAAGTGCGCACAGCCTATCCTTCACTTCGACTTATCCATGCTGTACGAGGGTGAGTAATAAAATTAAGTAGAAAGGTTACATTTTAATGAAACTTAATTTTCTTTGCCTGCTATGAGTAGGGTTAGCATCAGCTTTTTCTTTTGAAAATTGTTGTACCAGTACTACAGTATTAGGAGCTGTACTTTAGAATCTGCAGCTTACACATTTATTGCACCTCTCAATGTATTTACAGCTGATGGTTATTAAGGTAGCATTGTGACCCTTTTGTGGGTTTGAGACTTTGAGCGACAATGGCGAAATCGTTTTATCAACCTTTGTGGGAAGCCACCAAGAACAGAGCACAATAATGCATTTAAAACATACAGTTTGAGGAGGTCATAAGTGTGGTGGTGTTGAGTAACATTGCTGTGCTTCTTCACACACAATGTTAGTTTTGGGTAATACACTGAACATACAAACATATGATGGGTCCCAAGGATCGTTGTATAAAGAATAGGAATGGTCACAGCACTGATCCTTGAGGAACCCCAGTGACTATGTGATGTAATTAAGACTGCTTTCTCCATGATATCCTGATGGATCTACAAACTAATGTTGTGGAGTTCTTATGATCCTCAATGAAGAGAGGGTTGATTAGACAGTCCAATAATTAACTGACAGTTAGTTTGATAATTGTGAAATTGAGGGAATAAATAATAGAATTGATGTGTATCATATGGTCAAGGGTGAGAATATAGAACAATGGTCATATTAGTTAATGTGTGTGTGTATATATATATATATACCTGAGTTCTAAAAGCATAATAACTTTTTTGGACATGTAAAATAATGGAAAGATAGTGCTTTTGATTTAAAATAATTTTATCCGCTCCACTGAAATGATGCTCAAATATATGTTAATTGACAAATTGAAATTTGAGAATATTGAACGCAGAATATTTAAGCCACCAAAAGAGTTATTAAATTGTTGTAACGTGGAGTACCAAATTCATAAAAATGTATGTTTGTTTTCTAGATTCTGGCTCACAAACAAAATAAATATCAAAAGACCAAGTACTGGATTATTGATGTACACCATGGCTACACGTTTCTGTGATGAAATTCACCTCTATGGGTTCTGGCCTTTTCCCAAAGACAGTAACGGAAATACTGTTAAATATCATTACTACGACACACTGAAATATCGCTATTTCTCCAGCGCAGGACCCCACCGCATGCCACTGGAGTTCAAGACTCTGAAAACTTTGCACAACAAAGGAGCACTGAAACTGACCATGTCTAAATGTGCACAACCTTGACTCGACCATAACTGTTCTCACAACACAGAGAAAATAAAACAAACTTTCACAACATCATCTTAAAACTTGCATTGACGAATGGGGAAGTAGAATGTGAGTGAATAATTGTGATGAAAATGTTCATCTTGTTTCTGTGTTATAAAACAGGTTTTTCCTTTAAACTACTGATATTTCTATAATGAAAAGCTGATTTATATGTTTTAAGCATATTTTTTAACTTAAAAGTGCAATATTTTACAAATTCAATCAGTGATTGTTTTTGCAGGGATTTGATACATATTTTATCATCTCAGTTTGAGAATGTTTTATACACATGGCCTAAAAATAATGTTGTGTGTGTGAAAGATTTTTGTTTGTTGTATGTAGAATTTTAGTATGTAAATTTTTATATTTTGTAAATCATTTATACAGTTCACTCTCAGATTGAACATTTTCAAAGTCACTGGTATACTTTTCATACTTGCATGCTCAAAAAGGATGTGTTAAGTACTTAAGAATTAATCATTTTAACACTAGTCGTTTTGAGTTGATTTTGTGTTAAATAAATAAAAGGGACAGCACAGGGTTGAGTTTAAAGTAACACAGTGTTGTCCTTAACTAGACACAGAGATGTGGTCAGTTAAGAACAGACTGCTTTAAGAGTGTATGTGATCTCAAGTGAACTTTCATTGTGAATTTCTATGAATCAGTCTTCATTTTTATGTGTGAATGAAATGTGCGAGTAAGTGTGTTTAATTTAAAACTTCCTAAAGCACTGTACTATGTATAGAAATATACGTATATTCCTGTGGTGTTTATTTATATTACGAGTCATTGCGGTCACAAAACAAGTTTTCAACTTTGTGGTGTTTGTAAATAGATTTTTATACTATTTTGCTATTATTATTATATTGTCATCTTTAAAGTTTAATTTCTTAATGCCAAATTTCTGTGTCAAAAGTTGATTCAAACAAACCTGCTATTGGAATTGTAGAGAATGGAGAACCTATTTGTATAATTACATTCTTGTTGATTTAAACTCAACTTTGGAATTTGGGTCTTTATTTACACTTTTCTTATTTGGACCAAGCTTGTCATCCAAAACTTTAAGGAAAATGGAAGTCTCTCTTTACCATTATCAAATTCAAGGATTTAAATCAGACATTCTTAGGTCAGTAGATATGCTTGGTTATATCACCAACATGAGTTTATGTGGTAATATTAGAAGCATTACAAGGTAAGCTTTACTAGTAGACAAGGTATACCAATGGTAGTGCAGCAACTTTACATTTGAGTGTGTCTTAATGAAATACGCTTAATGAATGCATAACAAATGTTCTTTGTAATGACTGTTTGATGTATTAATGTAGGTTTTGATTAAACATTGCTATGCTTATTTTATTGCAAACAGTTTGGGCTCCATCTCCTCGATGCTTTCTTCAAAAAGAGGGGTTTAATAGTCAAGTTTATTGATATAGTGCTTTTTACAATGTTGCATTGTTTTAAAACAGCATTACATAGAAAAGAAAACACAATGTCAATGGTAGTGGAACTTAGTAAACGTTGAAAATTGAAAATGAAAATTCTGTCACCATTCACTCACCCTCTTGTCTTTTCATGTTACGCAGAACACAAAAGAAGATAGTCTGAAGAAAGTTGGTAACTGAACAGCACTGGCCCCCATTCACTTCTATTGTATGGACAGAAAACCTATGCAAGTGAATGCCAGTTCACATCATTCTTTAAAATATCTTCTGTTGTGTTCTGCGGAAGAAAGAAAGTCATACAGGTTTTTAATGACAAGAGTGTGAGTAAATGACAGAATTTTTATTTTTGGGTGAACTATCACTAAGTTTACATTTGTTTAAAACAGTTTACGTAAATTTGGTTGAGTCTGATTTTGTGACCAATATCAGACAACAGAGGAATGTTAAGGCATGGGCATAATGTAACTGAGTGCAGCTATAACTTCAAACTGTGGCAACAGAAAAAAAGGAAATAAGAAATATATACAAAGTAGTGTAATACCGTTTAACCTTTAAATAGTGTCAAGAACTCCATCTTTCCTAAACAGTCAGTCCACAGGCTCTCGCAGGAGGTTAACACGAGGTGGTCAAACCTGAGCTGGCATAAGTTACCTCGGGATGGGTATCTCGAGGTGGAGGGAGGCAGAAAGAGACCAATTAGCGTACTGTTAATTATAAAGGGAAGTATAAAGCGAAGGAAATCAGAACTCAAACAAGAAACAGGAGGAGAAATAGAGAAGACAATGAGCAGAACAGATGAAAGTCATAAAGCAAACGAGAGACAGGAGAGAGCGAAGACAATGATCAAAACCAGGTGAGAAGAATGAAACAATAACGAGGAGATTAAAGGGGTAACGAGGGGGCGGGGTCACACCACAATTACTAGAAAGCTGTCAACCAGCTGAGTGGGCATGGCATGAACTGGGTGGCCAGGAGAGGGCAAAGGACGAGGGAATGGGGGAAGCTGCAGATGACTCGGTGGCCGGCCCATGCCGGTCTCCTCCCCCACAGACCCTTTTCTCTTCACCTAAATGATTTTTTTAAAAATAAAAAACATTACACATTTAATTGCGCCGCAAAAATGACCAGTAAGGCTTAATTTACACCTACATTCGTTTTTACATTAACACATAACTGTCACTCAAACAGTCAGATTAATTTTGTTTAAATTAAAATGCATTATACAACCAAAGTAATATACTGTAAAGCAACAACAATACTTTCAGTGTAAAAATAATAGTGAGACAATAATAATTATTTTAGGTAATTTGTACAAAACATAGGCTAAATATCCAGTAAATATGCAATAAAAAATACAAACCTCAGCTGGAGTTCGGTTCGCTTTTGCCCGCAGCAGTGATCTCTTTACAAACTGTTTTTCACTTCCTCTGATTTCGCTTTTCAATGTTAAAGTTCACATATCTAAATCGTAAACGTTCCTCTTTTTTTTCTTCTATATTATGAATAAAGAAGCATACATTTACATTTCAATTACGATAATAAACAATACATTGTAACATAATTAACAAGTAAATAGGTTGGAAAAAAAGAAAATGAAAACGAAACAAGACAACATCAACATAAAGAATTGTTCAATAAAGATAAAAAATTATAATAATTTTGCACAGTGACTTAACAAAATATATTAAAAAATAAGTACAGGTCTAAAGTTGTATGAGCTTTAGTGTTTTTAGAGTATGAAAGAGCCCGAATGTACAGTTCAGTTTCATTTTTAAAAGCAATAAATGAAGGCTTTTGATGAGAGAATTTGCATCGATGGATATGAAATTTAGCAAGTAACAGTAGAAGATTGACAATAAAATATTCTTTCTTTTTTGTATTACTTATTGCAAAGAAACCAAACAATATATCTTTAAACAACAGAGAAAAATTAAAAAGCAGATTATGACTAACAAACCAAAAAACTGGACAATCCCAAAAGAGATGAAGTGCAGTCTCATTAGGAGCACCACAAAAAGAACAGCCTGTCTCTATATCTTTTCAAAAATTTTGGGATTTACAAAAGTATGCTTTGGCTGGGTAAAATCTATGTAATAATTTAAATGATATTTCCCTCACCTTATTAGTTATTATATATTTAAAAGGCAATGTCCAAACTTTTTTCCAATCAATACTGTCAACAAAGTTTCCCCAATATAATACGACATATGGAACAGTAACAAGTTCTTTTTGGAAAAGAGATCTAATTTTAAACTTTTTTGACGAATGTTGGGACAAGAAACATATTTTTCCTACTGGGGTTTCAAAAGGATCTAAGGGGATTGGTAATGTGTAAGGCGACTTGGCAGTCTCCCTTAAAAGCATAACTGCACCTTTTGGAATGGCATCCATAACAATTGAAAATTCTCTAGGTGTTACTGGAAAATTATATTTACCCAAAAATTCTGTATAATTTAAAATAAAACCTTCTGAATTGAGTAGTTGAGAGACAGTTAGAATATTTTTTTGAAACCAATTGTTCAAGAATAAAGACTTATTTTTATACAATATTGCGGTTGTTCCAAATAAAATACCGGTGAGGGGAGAAGTTGTGTTTAAAGATTAAAGACCATGCGAGAAGTGCTTGTTTATGAAATTTTGCTAAATTGTAGTGGATTCTGGCAATATTATAGTTACAGATCAATAAAAAAGGTAGTCCACCCAATTTGGAGAAGTAATAGTTTGGGATAAAATTCCATACTGAATTAGGATTACATAGAAACTGTCTAATCCAATTAAATTTGAAAGTATTGTTGAGAGATGAAAAGTCTAAAAAATTTAACCCTCATACTCATTTGTATTCGTTATTACTGATTTCTTGACATAGTGAATCTTGTTTTTCCAAATAAAATTGAAGAGTATTTTGTCAACTGACCTACACGTTTCATTGTCTACATACAATGAGAGAGCAGCATATGTAAATCTTGAAATGCCTTCAGCCTTAGCAAGTAGAATTCTGCCTCTCAGCGTAAGGTCTCTCTGTAACCACATATTAAATCTTTTTTGGGCCTTTTCTTTAACAGGTTTGAAATGTTGTGTACACCTAATATCTTGATCTTTTGTGATCACAAATGCTAAGTATGTCACTTCAGATTTAACTGGAATATTATAAATACACGAGTTCTCACAATCTTTAATAGCCATTAATTCACATTTACTTAGGTTTAAGTTGAGCCCTGAGGCTACAGAAAATAGCTTTACATGCTCAACTGCTAAAGGAATTTGGGAAGCGTCTCTTAAAAACAAGGTGGTGTCATCTGCCAACTGACTAATTATAATTTGCCTGTCCGCTATATTAATACCTTGAATACCACTTTCAATTATAGATGACGATAGCAACTGCACAGAGAGAAGGAATAAGTACGGAGAAATAGGACATCCTTGCCTAACTCCACTAGATAAATCAAATCTTGGTGAAGTGCCATTCTTTAATTTGATTGAGCAATTACAGCTATTGAAAAGTGTTTTGATTACTTTGCAGAACATATCTCCAAAACCAAATTTTTTTAATGATTTAAAAATAAATTGGTGTTCTAGTGAATCGAAAGCCTTGTAGAAATCTAAAAAGAGAATAAAACTATTTTCATGTATCAATTCTGAATAATCTAATAAATCATTAACTAGTCTTATATTGTTGACAATATGTCTTTTTTTCATGAAACCTGATTGTATCAAATCTATTATAGAATCTAAAACAGATTTTAATCTTTTGGAGAAAATAAGGGCAAGGACTTTATAGTCATTGTTGAGTAAGCATATAAGGCGCCAGTTATCGATCAAAAGTAAGTCTTTCTTAGGTTTTGGTATAAGAGTAATTAAGCCTTGAGTGAGTGTTGGGGGAAGAGATTCATTCTGCATACCTTCTATATAGACCTTAAGTAAAAAAGGAGAAAGTTCTTCAGAAAACAATTTGTAGAACTCTGCAGTTAGCCCATCAGTTCCAGGTGATTTATTGGCTTTAAGCTCCAAAATGGAATTATTTACCTCCAATAAAGTTATTTCACCGTCGCAAAAATGTCTATCGCTAGTTGAGATAGTTTTATAGTTTTTAACAGAATCAAAAAAAGCACAGGCAGATTTTTCAGAGTAATTGGATTGATATACAGGTGCTGGTCATATAATTAGAATATCATCAAAAAGTTGATTTATTTCACTAATTCCATTCAAAAAGTGAAATTTGTATATTATATTCATTCATTATACACAGACTGATATATTTCAAATGTTTATTTCTTTTAATTTGATGATTATAACTGACAACTAATGAAAATCTGTAACGATGACACTGAGGCAGAGTTAGAATCCATGTGCGGTAGTTTATTTGATGAGTAACATAAAAAGAGTTGAGTAGACAGGCAAAGCGTCAATACCAAGATGACTGTTCGACGTACAACAAACATGAGGATAATCCAAAGGCAAAGTTGATTAAGCAGGCAGTGAGTCAAATCCAGAAATATCAGTCCAACCATGCAACCAAAACAAAGGGGTAATCCAGGTAATCAGAGAATAGATATCCAGGCAGAATCATACACAAAACAGGCAGAGAATACAGGGATACGCTTGGTAAGGCAGATATACTGGCAATACTTCGCAATGAGGTCCCATGTGGTATCAGACTAAATAGTCACCAAACAGGAAGTGAATACAGAGGCAGCAGAGGGGTGGAACGGGGTCAGTACTCTGGTGACAGCTCCCTCTGCTGGCTGGGCATTACAGAATCCCCCTCCCTATGAGCGACTCCTGGAGTTCGACGAGGACGTCCTCGTGGTCGTGGTGCTGGGCAATCGGGTCTGGCTCAATGAAAGTCCTCGATAAGGGAAGGGTCCAGAATATCGCGGGTGTTCACCCATGATCTCTCCTCGGGTCCATAACCCTCCCAGTCCACCAAATATTGGATCTGACCCCCTCATCGTCTCGAGTCCAGCAACTCTTTCACCTGATAGGCGGGGGCCCCCGTCTATATCTAATGGTGGTGGTGGTTCTGGGGCTTCATGGCCGGGGTCAGCATCCAGGTGGACCGGTTTCAAGAGGGAGACATGAAAGGAGGGAGAAATACGGTAGTTAGTAGGAAGCGCCAATTTGTATGTGACCTCATTAATTCTCTCAAGAATTTTAAATGGACCAACATACCTTGGACTAAGCTTCTTGCTGGGTAGTCGAAGTTTGATGTCCCTCGTCGAGAGCCAGACCCGTTGTCCTGGTTGATAGGGAGGATGTGGGTGACGCCGCTTGTTGGCCTGAAGTTCTTGTCTCCTTACGGCTCGCTGCAGACGGACGTGCGCACTGTCCCACACCCTCTCACTACGAAGAATCCAATCGTCCACAGATGGTACTGAAGAGGGTTCGCCAGACCACGGGAATAAGGGAGGTTGAAATCCTAGGACACATTGGAAGGGGGTGATGCCAGTTGAAGAGTGGGTAAGGGAATTCTGAGCGTACTCAGCCCACGGGAGAAACTCTGACCATCTATGTTGCTCTCGACTGCAATAAGTTCTTAGATATCTGCCAATCTCCTGATTCAGACGTTCTACTTGGCCATTGGCTTGAGGGTGATATCCTGAAGTAAGGCTCACATTGATATCGAGCTGTTTGCAAAAAGCTCTCCAGACTTGAGAAGTAAATTGAGTTCCCCGATCGCTGACGATGTCTTCTGGAAGACCATAAACTCTGAATACATTATGGAATAAAGCTTGAGCTGTTTCCATGGCGGTGGGTAATCTTTTTAATGGTACAAGGCGGCAGGACTTTGAGAAGCGATCAATGATTACTAGAATAGTAGTAAAGTTCTCTGATGGGGGAAGATCGGTGACAAAGTCTATGGACAGATGAGACCATGGGCGTTGAGGAATGGGTAAAGGTTGTAGAAGGCCTGAAGGTAGTTCCTTAGGGGTTTTAGACTGGGCACAGACTTCACATGACTTCACGTAGGTTGTAATCTCTTTTGTCATTGCTGGCCACCAAAAGGAATTTTGGACTAGTTTGATGGTACGGGAAATTCCAGGGTGACCGGCACTGAGAGATGTGTGGGTCCACTGCATGATACGTTGTCGTAAACATTGAGGCACATAGTGTTTGTTGGGGGGGCATTGGGCAGGGGTAGGTTCATTCTGCTGTTCACGTTGTAACTCCTCCATAATGTCCCAGGATATCGGAGCTAAGATGACAGATGGAGGAAGGATAGGTTCTGATGTATGGTGTTTGTGAATGGAATCATATTGCCTGGACAGAGCATCTGCTTTGCTGTTCTTGCTGCCTGGTCTGTACGTTACGGTGAATTGGAAACGACTGAAGAACAATGACCACCTGGCTTGGCGTGGATTTAAACGTTTAGCACTCTTCACGTATTCTAGGTTCTTGTGATCTGTGATGACTTGGAATGGGTGGGTGGCTCCCTCTAGCCAGTGTCTCCATACTTCCATAGCAACCTTCATCGAGAGTAGTTCCTTGTTTCCTACATCATAATTTTGCTCTGCCATGGTTAATTTTCTTGAGTAGAAGGCGCAGGGATGCAATTTTCCTGGTTGGTCATGTCTTTGGGACAGTACTGCTCCAACTCCACAATCAGAAGCGTCTACTTCGATGATAAATGGTAGATTCGGATCTGGATGTTTCAGAATGGGAGCAGTTGTGAACCTCTCCTTGAGAGTGATGAATGCATTCTTGGCCTCCATAGTCCATCTTAGTTTCGAAGGTTTACCTTTCAGTAGAGAGGTGAGAGGAGAAGCCACAGTGCTGTATTTGCGAATGAACCGTCTGTAGAAGTTTGCGAAACCTAGGAATCTTTGTAATTCTTTCACTGTTGGTGGTTGAGGCCATTCTGTGACAGCGCAGATTTTGTCGTTATTCATCTTAACTCCTTGGTGACTTATTTGGTAGCCCAGGAACGAGGTTTGACTAACATGAAACTCACATTTTTCTGCCTTTACGTAAAGTTTATTTTCTAGGAGACGTGAAAGAACGGTTCTGACATGGTTGAAATGTTCAGCTTCAGTCTTGGAGTATATGAGTATATCATCAATGTAGGCTACTACAAATTGGTTGAGTAGATCTTTGAAAATTTCATTGATGAATGATTGGAATACAGCTGGGGCATTGGCTAGTCCGTAGGGCATGACTTGGTATTCGTAATGACCTTGGGTAGTGATAAAAGCTGTTCCCTTTCTGTCGGTCTCTCGACGTTGTGTCGAACCGACAGATGGGGTTCGTCCCTGAGAACCAATCGTTTCCGACTACTTAGAAAAGGCCAATGAAAATTGGCAAATGAAATTTGCATGCCGGACTCCGCCCCGGACATCCGGGTATAAAAGGGAGACGGCGTGCATCATTCATTCACCTTTTGTTCTTCGGAGCCTTCGGTTATGAAGATCTTCTCTTGCTGCTTAGCAAAAACTCTACATTGCCGGTTCTACGACGTGGTGCAGCGGACTGTCCCTTCCTGCAGCGACTTCCCCTGGGCGTCTCGGCGGTTCCAGAGGTGTTCGAGCCTGCAGACGGTGACTCACCGTCTGCGTTCTAAAAAGAGTTAAATTTCTCCAGCGTGGCATGTCCCGCTGTTCTCTTGGGTGCGGTGTCCTCATCGAGGATGGGGACAAACACGATGTCTGTGTCAGGTGTTTGGGGGTCCAACACGCTGAGACAGCCTTCGTGGACTCATCTTGCCCGCACTGCGGGCAGATGGTCATAGAGACGTTGCGGTCACGGGTGGCTGTTTTCTCCCGAGAATCAGCCACCACCTCGCATGCTTCCCGGGCTGTGACGAGGATGGCTAAGGCCATTCCGTTCACCAAAGCGAGCGGCGAGGGTGATATGGGGATTTCTGCGAGCGCTAATCCGTCAGCCAAGTGCTCGCGGACCGCTTGCACCCAGTCTCGCTCACCTCATTGTACCCTAGCTGGCGGTGCCACACTGTCAGCGTCCTCCTTCACGCAGTCGGACACGATGCGTGATGAGGATGAGATGTCCATCGCAGCATCTGAGAGCGAATTGCTGGCATCCGATCCCGACGACTCGCTGCAGCTCCCCCCTAGGGGGGGACGAGCTCAGGAGGAGGCGGATCATGTCGAGATGTCGGCCATGCTTTCCCGGGCCGCCGTGTGCATTGGGTTGAGTGTACTCCGGTGCCTCTCCCCCAGCGCTCACGGTTGGATACGTGGTTCTTGGGCTCTGAGCGCGACTCCAAGCCGCGCCCAACCCCGGTTCCATTTTTCCCGGAAGTGCATGCCTAAGGCCATCAAACGTAACGTGTAACTTAGTTGACACGCGCCGGACGGCTAGTTATGGACGCTGCGCGCCGACGCCCCCAAATTTTTCCCAGGTCGCCCGGCGGTGCCGAAACGAAGGGGAGAGCGCCCGCGATCGAACGGAAGCGTCATGGGGCGGCGGCGACTCTTGGGCAGAACCACGAGGGGGCGACTCGACGTACGGTCCCAGCCTAAGCCACGCGTGCCAATCAGGTTGCGACCGGGCCTCCCGAAGAGAGCCTGAACATCCCCCTTGCAGCCTACGGGCCGGCTCCAGACCCCGACGTATACGAGAAGCCTACGCGTGCCCCTTGTAACCTATTTTTGGCGGGGCTTCCCGCTGGCCACGCCTCCATCCACAGAACGCCTACGCATCCCCCTTGCAGCCTAAACTTGAGGGAGGCCTGCCCGACGCCCCCGTAGCCTGCCCGAAGACCCGGACGCCACCCGGTGCCCCGGGGGACCCCGTCTCGGAGCTGACTGCCTCATTTGAGCCCAGCGGCTGTGTGACACATGCTTAAACAGCCCAAAGCCCTTTTCTTTGACTTTCGAGTCGAACGTGCACATAAAAGCGCGGTGTGCATCTACACCATGTTTTCTCACATCTGCGATTCACTGGAAGGGCCAAAAATTAGGTAGACAGAGTAAGACCCCTGTCAGTGGTCTCGTTTGCTTTGGCAATGATTTATCCAGCTTAAACCAACAGTAGAGTGTANTGTGTATAGACTCCCTGGTCCCTACACTCATTTTCTGAAAGAGTTCGCAGACTTCTTATCGGACCTATTGGTTAACGTTGATAAAGTAGGCCTACTAATTGTCAGAGATTTTAATATCCACGTAGATAATGCTAACGATGCATTAGCAGTGGCGTTTACAGAGCTACTACACTCTTTTGGAGTAACACAACACATCAATGGACCCACTCATCGATTTAATCATACACTAGACTTCATTATATCTCACGGAGCCGATCTAACCAATATAGATATTATACCTCAAAGCGACGATGTCACCGATCACTATCTTATAACATGTAGACTGCGCACTGCAGAAATCAGTCGTTTAACTCGTTATCGACAGGGTAGAACAATTACCTCGACTACTAAAGACAGTTTCGCAAAGAGCTTGCCAGATCTGACTCCTTTAATAACCATACCAATAAATACAGAATCGCTCGATGACATGACCAGCAAATTGGGCACTATTTTCTCTAATACATTAGAAGCTGTCGCACCTATGAAGTCAAAAAAGATTAGAATGAGAAAAACGCAGCACCATGGTACAATAGCACCACTCGCGCCCTTAAAAGAGAAACACGTAAACTGGAGCGCAAATGGAAACAAACCCAATTAGAGGTCTTTAAAATTGTGTGGAAAGAGAGTGCAAACTGTTATAAAAAGGCACTAAAAGCAGCAAAGGCTGAGCACCTCCGTAACCTCATAGAAACTAACAAAAACAATCCCAGGTTTTTATTTAGTACAGTTGCTAAATTAACAAATAAACAGACTTCACCTGACCTGGGTATTCCGCCGCACCTTGGTAGCAATGATTTCATGATTTTTTTACAGATAAAATCGAAAACATACGAGACAAAATAGTAAAAACTCAACCTCCAAGTCTGTCCTATAAATTAGTACCAACCATCGCCCCAAAAGAAAGGCTACAGTGTTTTTCACCTATAAAACAGGAAGATTTAATTAAACTTATTGCAACATCTAAACCTACAACTTGCTTATTAGACCCCATACTAACTAAATTATTAAAAGAGTTATTACCCGTTGCAATTGAGCCCATTTATAACATTATCAACTCGTCAATTAATCTAGGCCATGTCCCAGGACCCTTTAAACTGGCCGTCATTAAGCCTCTTATCAAGAAACCAAACTTAGACCCCAATGAACTAGGAAACTATAGACCGATTTCAAATCTCCCTTACCTGTCTAAAATACTAGAAAAAGTAGTGTCCACTCAGTTGTGCTCTTTCTTACAAAATAATGACATACACGAAAAATTTCAGTCAGGCTTTAGACCGCATCATAGTACTGAAACTGCGCTCGTTAAAATTACAAACGACCTGCTTATAGCATCAGATAAAGGTAACATCTCACTCCTAGTCCTGCTTGACCTTAGTGCTGCGTTCGATACTGTAGACCATAAAATACTTCTAGATCGCTTACACAATTATACCGGTATTCAGGGACAGGCACTACAATGGTTCAGATCTTACTTATCAGACAGACATCAATTTGTCCATTTAAATGGGGAATCATCAAATCTAACGCAAGTAAATTATGGATTACCTCAGGGATCGGTTTTAGGACCCTTGCTATTCTCCATATACATGCTGCCCCTTGGAAACATTATTAGAAAACATGGAATTAGCTTCCACTGTTATGCAGATGATACTCAGCTATATATCTCATCAAGACCAGATGATTCCTTCCAACTATCCAAATTGGCAGAGTGCATCGACGATATAAAGCATTGGATGACTTGTAATTTACTTCTTTTAAATTCTAATAAAACAGAAATATTACTTATCGGACCAAAGACACGTGAGCAGAATATTTCGGATTATAACCTGCAAATTGAAGGCTGCAGTGTTACTCATCATAGTATTGAGCAGCATTCACTAATACATAGCTAATGAACAGCAGCTACGCTAATTATTCTCTTTCTGTTTCTGCCCTCGCCTCGGGATGCCCATCCCGAGGTAGGGAGAGATTCCGCCAGGCCCAGATGAACGTCATATGCTCCATCCCCAACTAGAGATTACGCCAGCTACATCGGAAAATCCCGTGCCATCCTCTTGCGAGAGCCTGCGGACTGACTGACCATCCCAGCTCCATCCAAGGCAATTCCATCACCACCCAAGAGAAAAGGCACCATCTGGCCGGCCCAGCTCAGACAATTCCACCACGAGACAAAGACGGACTACTTGTCACATTAATGCTAAATTTACAATACTTGGTATTTAATGCTAAATTACATCACACGAACGTTTGAAGTTATGCTGCACTCAGTGACTTTGATATGAGGTATGCTGGGTGGGTGTTTGTAGGGCAGTGGGGGGGGCTTTGCTTGGTTGTGGTTGCGGGGCGTTTCATTTGTTGGGACTGTGTGGGTCTGGGTCTTGGTTGGTCCTTGTTTTGTGGTCGATGTCGGACCAACAGAGGAATAAATGTTAAATTATGCCATTACTATTTTTCCCTGGTTGTTCTCTGTTGTCTGTTGTTGATCGCGGAATGGGACCGGGTTGGACCTGCACGGTTTCGGCGGGTGGGGCTTCCTGGGTCGCGGCTCGTGGGCTCTCCCTGTTCTTCGTGGATGTTGCTCGGTGGCTTTGGTCGGGGTCACTGAGTGCAGCTATGACACGTCAGAGGAGATCTGGCCCTCCCGGCTGAGCCTGGTTTCTCCCAAGGTTTTTTTTCTGCATTTATTCATCATTGGAGTTTTGGTTCCTCGCCACAGCAGTGCAGTGTTGGCTTGCTCACCGGGAGACTGCATTTATTTATTTATTCATTTATTTATTAGATATTATTTATTATAACGATCTTGCTTGGTCTATAAACACCATGCACTGTGCTGTGTTTTACCTTTCTGTGTTTTTCTTATTTGCTCCTGTAAAGCTGCTTTGGAACAATGCACATTGTGAAAAGCGCTATATAAATAAAATTGAATTGACTTAATTTAATAATATATTCTTATGTTTACCATGATTTTTAGGCACACAGTGTTAAGCAGCACATAACATTTGCAATATGAAGAGTTTATGGTTGCTACTTTTTAATTTAAATGTTTGTTTATTGGACAAATCCACTATTGTAATCCACTTCAATCGCACTTTGAAAAAGAAACACGGCGCGAACGTCACTACGGCAAGCAGCAGGTGTCCGACATTATTCCAGGTTTCCGACTTGACTGCTCCTTTTTCAACTCCTCCCTCTACTGCAAGCGGCTAATCTTGCCGATCGGTCTGCGCTGCGCTGCATGATCTCGAACACACCCATAGACTCCGGGGCGGATCCGCCTTCAAGTCACCTAGTCCGCTGCACTCTCAGATTCAATTCGGCCACACGCACAGAATATGCCCCGCCTCCGCACAATGCACTGTCAACTTGCAGATTCGCAACTGACGCTGGGCCGCCTTTTTTAAACCGTCACAGTCACTTAATCCATCTCCTCACACAGTGGAAACACTGGAGCTGGCAGGTCAGTGAGGACGGAACACGGTAAGAATAGTTAAAATATGCTTTATTTGTACAGTTACGTAGCCAGTAACATTACCGTTGATTGCTTTGCTTGATGTTTTTAATTCTGAAGTGATTTTTGCAAGCCAAGTTTCATCACATTGTCATTAGCATTGAGTAAAATTGATTTGGTAAATAACTTTTTGAGTAAAAGCTTTTTGGACGGAATGTCTTTATCTTTCTAGGAGGTGATTCAATCGGATTTTAATCCAATCCTGAGCGTATATTTTCTCCCCTTTCCAGTAAAATAGCAGGCGAGATAAACTGATGTTAGGCCTAACGTTACCTGTTTTTTTTACACTGAACTTCTGGTATAGTTTGAGTCTTTTGTTAATATTTTGACATATACAGTATTCTCCACCTCCCCATCTAATGTTGTTTCAGATAATTTTCATATCATATTAAATCATATTAAGATACTGTGCGTGTGTGTGTTCTGTTGTGTGTGTGCTATTTTGCAGTTTACAGCTCATTCAAGTGCCACTGGTCTTGCAGTATTTCATCTTTTCCAAACAACCGAGTAAAGTAAGATTTGATACTGTTTTAAACTTGATTTAGCCACAGGGCTCTAGAGTGCGACCAATTTGGTCGCACATGCGACCTTATTTCTCAATGGTGCGACTAAGAAAAAGTGCGACCAGCCGTTCGAGGGAGAAAAAAAGTCTCCGTGACTCTGAAAGTCTCCCTGTGATTCAACAACAGACACACATTAGGCCATATCGTGATCTAAACCAATCAGAGATAGTGAAGGGCGGACCCCCCTCTGATTGGCTGTGGTCCAGATTTTCCTGTACGTGTGTGTACCAGAGGTCGCGTTAACCGAAAACTCTCTGTCATTGACAAAAAATGTTTACCAGTGACGGAAAAATCTGAAGGCCGTCCGTCCGTCTGTAATTTTAACGGATTACAATGAGGACAATTTGTAACTACCCGTTTTTCCCTTCATTAGAGCGTGATATGCTCGCGAAGGGATGTGGCATTAAGGGAATAGCTTTGAAATGGTTTAAATCTTATTTATCCGACCGTTTTCAATTTGTAGCAATAAACAATGAGGTGTCACGCAAATCGCAAGTCCAGTACGGTGTACCACAGGGCTCAGTCTTAGGGCCTCTGCTCTTCGCATTATACATGCTACCTCTAGGAGATATAATAAAGCGACACGGAGTTAGCTTTCACTGTTATGCTGATGATACTCAACTTTATATTTCCTCGAAGCCTCATGAAACACAGCAGTTCCATCGAATAATGGAATGCATAGTCGATATAAAAAACTGGATGAGTAACAACTTTTTATTACTGAACTCGGACAAAACGGAAGTGTTACTTATTGGACCGAAAACTGCTATAAGTAACAACCAAGAATACTGTTTAACTATTGACGGATGTTCCATAAAACCCTCGTCGTCAGCAAAGAATCTTGGCGTTCTATTCGATAGTAATCTGTCATTTGAGAGCCACGTCGCCAACACCTGTAAAATTGCGTTTTTCCATCTTAAGAATATATCTAAACTACGTCATATGCTGTCAATCTCAGATGCAGAGAAGTTAATTCATGCATTCATGACATCAAGACTAGATTACTGTAATGCACTGTTAGGTGGTTGCCCTGCAGGCTTATTACAAAAACTCCAATTGGTCCAAAACGCGGCAGCTCGAGTTCTTACACGTACAAAAAAGTATGAACATATTAGCCCGGTTCTGTCAACCTTGCACTGGTTACCTATAAAGCATCGCGTTAACTTTAAAATCTTGCTTATTACCTATAAAGCC
>NW_026634593.1:29035-85535 GCF_024868665.1 Triplophysa rosa
TTAAGTTCATGAACTTAAAAACAATTTATTTTAGAGATTAAATATTTTGATTATGTGCTACTTAAACATTTTGATTACAGTTAAATTAAAAGTTCTTATTAGGTCTACTCAATAATTTTCAGTTACAGTGACTTAAAAAATATCATGGCATTAAGTTAACATTACTTAAAAAAATAAGTACACAAAGAAGCACTTTTAAGTTGCGTGAACTCAATATTTATTAGTTTCTTTGTCAATTTTTTTAATTACACATAACTCAAAAAACTTTGACACACAAAACTCAAAGTCGCATGGCTCAATACTTAATTGTTTTGAGGCAACTCGTTGCCTCAAATATTTTGAGTACAAACAACTTAAACAGTTTGAATTACATTGTGTTACACTGAATTCTTGCCCTTTCCCATTTAAAACTACATTGTCAATTTAAAAAGACAAACATAAAAAAACAATTCAGTGGTGCACTAGGCTAAAACCTATTAACTATGTCATAAACCTGCATAACAGCATGAACCATTTAAAACTATTACATGTACCGTTACAAAGTACTACCCAGCTTAACAACTCAACAACTAGAGCTGTATTAATACCAAATAACATTTATAAATACGAAGGCACATAGTGCAGATTGTGGAGAAATACCCACACATTAGCGCAGAAACCTTTTAAGGCATTATTTTCCACAGAAATAACCTACATTGAACTACATAGGAACTGCCAGGCATTAAACTTTTTCAGACACATTTCTACATACGCATCAAGTCATTTTTGAGACTCTGTAACTTGGGTGACAGTTTACCACATTCAAGACCAAGTAAATTTTTTTGAGTGAATTCAAAAGTGTTCGGTCAGTCCCCTGGGATAGCTGAGGTGTAGTGCATAGATCAGTCCAAACATTACCAGGAAGGCATCAGCAAATCTGGAGAGGTTGACCACAATCTCGCTTTCAATGACAACAGAGATTTTCACAGGCTGGAAGTGAACTGGACTTCTGTCATTATCTGTCACGACTGTAAGGAGGGCCACTGCAACATCTAAAAGCAGTGGCTCATCAGATATGTCCTGCAAAATAAAACAGACGCAAAAACACATGGCTACAAATATTGAAGGTAAAAAAATATTTATTATTTTTGACAAATACCAGCATATAGCTAGCCATGACATAGATTTAACAAACAATATTGCTGCAGACCAACAGACAGAAAGTTTTGTGATTTTGAGAGTTGTGTGAACAAACTACACATGAGGATGTGAAAAACATAATATCAGTGTTCTACAGGAGCCAGCCAAGCTACCAGTAAACCAAAGTTGCAAGAGATAATATGCTCAAAAACCTATAAAGAAAAACACCTCGTCTTGTTTAAAGCAATCTAGTACTAAGGTTAATTTATAGTGAAGTCAAAGAAAACAAATAAAATCTCTTCAAATTGCACAAACTATATGGTTGGAGAGTCTGACCAAGGTTAAGTGTGCAAGTAAGCATGACTGTATTTATATTGACAGTTTACTTAATATGGTAGTGTACATTTTTCAAAAATACTCACTGTGCAGGTCCTGAAGAACCCAGAGACGTCCTCATGTAAATACACAGGAAGGGCATGAAGAATAGTGGTACACTTCGTGTGTACGTCATGAAGCTCCTATAACGAGGAAACAGAACTGTATATAACTGAACTGTAAATGTTAAACAATAAAATTATATAAATAAACAACTTTAATGCAATCAGACAAATACCAAAAACAAAGTGGACAAATTGTACCTTTCAAAGCTCATTTGAATCATTAAACTTTCCTCTTTCAATAAGAATTAGACCCGTAAAATGTATAACAATATTTTTACCTGTTCATCATAGATTTTTAGGATTTCAGCCAGAGCATCTGATGTCTTCCCGGTTTTGGCTGCCTTCTGTCTGAACAGGGTCATCAGTCTAGGAATATGTCTGTCAAGCTCAGAGTACAATGTGTTGGGCAGGTTCTGGTTTGTAATTCGTTGGAACTCATACCTACATTTTAAAACAAAGACAGACAGACAACACAGTTATATTAATTTTGTGAATCTGGTAAATCTACTACCCTCCCATAAAGCATAAAACAGCCCCTGAATGTGGTATAGGTTATCAGGAACGGAATACCAGGGACAAGTACCATTACACATTACCTCAGACTCCATTTTGAGTGCCGGCCAGAGTTCCATGAGCTCTTTCACTGGTGGGCATGTGTTCACTATGGTCTGTTGCCGCAGGGCAAATGTTTTCTGCATCATCTTTCTTATAAGCTCCAAGTTCTTATCAGCTTTCTTCATTTCATCAATGATTTTCTGCCTTAAATGTTCAAGAGTAGAGGGATTCTCTCCCTGGGGAAAGTTGGGCAGAAAGTTTACTTCTGCTCGTTTGGGTCTTTTAATATTTGAATGTAATATAAAGACGTATAATCTTAAACTTAGAATTTTAATTAAACCAAAAATATATTCAGTTATACAATGCTGGAACCTCAATTCTTTTGGTTGGTGGTGTCCTTTTTCTGATGTTTGATTGCATAAAATGATACATTTCTATATTTCATAAAATGCCACAAAATCTGTGGCCCCCCTGGATCCATCTTGGGGTCCCCAATTTGAGAACCACTGCCTTAAAGAACTGAGATTTTGGCTAATTCTGTCACACGGCGCATGCGCTTTGTAACCATGTGCTTATTTACAGACAAACAGTTCGTGCTTCTATATCCAATCAGTCGATTACAGTGACGGGTTTTGGAAACGCTGTTTTGTACTCTTTTACTCACAAGGTGGCCGCCGTACGGTGAACTAAATGAGCGGCTTCTCCCTCCCGCTCAAATCACAGACGCCGCGACCCGGGAAAGCGAGACATCGCGCTCGCGAGGCCGTACTGACGACAGTTTCCCACTAAATGAAAGCAACGGTTTATCAAAAAACCCACGGCAAAATGACTCTAGCGGAAACACTGTTTTACATGTTATTTACATTTTGTCCACATCAGACAAAATTGACAACGGCTTTTTTTATCGCGTGTCACGCGTTGACGTAACAATTTCAGCGATGGATGGCTAAGATGACAAAAAACGCCACATGTCTTTAAATACACCAAATGTACAACGTCTTGCGGTGTAGTTACACCTATTTGAAAAATGATATACGCTTCGCGCTTCATTGTTTTTAATAGGCCAATTTCATTGACTCGTCCTCGGTTATTCCTTAGGACACATCTATGATAGGGCTGTGCGATTTGGGGAAAATATCTAATTGCGATATTTTTGACAGACATTGCGATTGCGATTTGATTTGCGATTTTAACTTTTCTAATTCAAGCTTCAATTCAATATTGTTGTGTGGAGCACAGTATGGGTATAGTTACCCTGAAAGAAAACAACAAAAAAAAACATTTAATTGTTTCCATTAAAACCATTACAAAATTAATTTTTGTAGTATGCTTTGGGCATTATTCAAATAGGGCTTACTGTTGTTCAATTGGTTCCCAACTTCCAGATTACATCACACCAATAGAATCCAAATACCAGTGTACACTATTATAGTTTCCATTAAAACAAATACAACTCCCATTGTAACCCTTAAATCCATAACATTTTCTATTGTGTTAGTGAATTATTAAAATAGTTCATAATTTACATAGGCTGATTTATTATTTTTTAAGTATGTGGGATTTTTTAAAACAAGTGAAAAATGTGCTGAATGTTTAATTTCATCCAAGTGAAAATAGCAAAACAGTTAGATAGAATTTACATTTGTTTGAAACGCGGAGCTAGGCGTGAGTTTACACAGGGTGCGCGCGTGCGTCAAGACTCGTCCATATTGCCAGATGCCCGAGCCGGACTCAAGTACTATAAACGTCATTACGAAACAGGCTGTGTATGCGCGTCAAGTTTAAACGGCTCGTCCGCTATGAAGGTTGAAATCTCAAAGCGGGCTTGGAACAGTCGCGTTTCCTATTTTTCACATCGCTTCCACATCGCAGCCTCTTGCGATTAGCAAATTGCAACGTCTCACATCGCGATTCGATTTCGATTAATCGTTCAGCCCTAATCTATGACTTGTGATTGTAAATATACGTAACGGATGAACGCTGTTTAAAGTTTTGTTGGATTAAACAGCTGTAACTGTTCTATGATAAAACACATTTAACACTTACCGTGAGACCAACGATGCTGATAACTGCCGACAGCTTGAAGCTCAGGGCCCGGTTGCATAAAGCACCTTAAGTTTTTCCCTTAAGTATGACACTTAAGGTGATTTTCCTTTACCAAAGACAATAGGAGAATAACTTAAGTAAAACTTAAGGTATACTTAAGGACACACTTAAGGGAAAATTACACTTAAGGTGCTTTATGCAACTGGGCCCAGATCCTCACTGCGGTCAATTATGGCGCCAACGTCATTCCCACGTGGCGCGTTCCCAACGTCGCAAATGTCCACGCTGATCTTGGACCACGTGAGCCAGATCGTAAGCCAATAAAATGACGATCCTTTCGTTAACCGAGATGCTTAAAAGCGTTAACTTTTTCTTAACGTTTACGTATCAAATGTATATTTTCTTAATGCCATCTGCTGTTATGAAATCAAAGAAATATCTAATGTTGAACCCACTGGCATGATCATTGAAATTATAATTCTGACCTCCTAAATTCCAGTCTTCTTAAGTTTTTATATTGTCTTAAGCAGTGGTCGCTTAATATTCTCCTTTGTGCCCACTCATTAAATCCGCTGTTTTGGTTAGAATGTAAATGTATGTAATTAGTGCTTAGACTGAATTTTATATTTTTCTTGCAAAATTATTTTTAGCTGAATTCATAAAGACCTTCATTTGTCAAATTAAGTGAAAACATTATTTTAAAAATGTTAACCTATTTAAATTAATATTATTTAATTAAAAATGATAAACAATTGGCTTTCACCACTCACTTACTCACGCACGCACACACACACACGCACGCACGCACGCACACACACACACACACACACACACAGGCTTTGGTTGACTATCCCCGTGGGGACAGTCCATAGGGTAATGTTTTTATACTGTACAAACTGTATATTCTATCCCCTATCCCTAAACCTAAAGATCATGGAACACTTTTTGCATTTTTAGATTTGTAAAAAATATTGTTCTCTACAATTTATTAGCTATTTTGCCCCTGGGGACCTCAATTTTGGTCCCCACGGTGACACGAGTCCCCATGTGTTGGTGTGCGTTCAGGTTTAGGTCCCCACCGGGATATACAAACATGAACACACACACACACACTCACAAAGGTTCCTGATGTCAGACACTTAACACTATGTTGAAACAACAAAACTAAGTACAGTGAAATTATACTCGTAAGTGGCACTTACTTAATGTGCAGATAGTTTCAGTAAATTAAAAATAATCAGTTTAACTCACTCAAAATCTATAAAAAGTCCCAGAAACTCAAAATATTTGAGTTAGTAGAACTGTTTTAGAAAATTAAGTTTGTACTACTCAATCAATTTAATTATTTTGAACATTTGGGTTTGCAGTGCACACTACGGCTTTTAACATGTAATAAATGTGCAATTTCAAAAGATTCATACTAATAATTTAAAGTTAAAAGTTTTTAGGTTTATAACCTACTTCAGAGTTTAAAAACCCACTTGTATCAGTAAACTTTAGTTCTGGTAGACTAATTATTTCAGGTCATATTAAGATATTAAATCATATTAAGATACTGTGTGTGTGTGTTTTGTTGCAGCTTACAGCTCATTCAAATGCCACTTGTCTGTTTTTGGAGAATTTCATCTTTAAGGTACATATGTAAACTTTGCCTACAGACTTAAAAAGAACACGGAGGTTCACAACTCGCATGCAGTTCTGTTTATTAACCGCTAGAGCTCCAAAAGTTACGTAGTGTACCTATAAATGTCAGATTGTACACTCTTGTTTTAAAGACAGTGGTTATGTGTATCCTTAAAAAAAACTGGTATCTATATGATTTCATGAATTTGTTTAATGAAAATCTGCTTGTGTATCACAGGTGCTGTGAGAAAGAGCCATGTCTCCTGTGCCGCCACTGATGATGACATTACAAAACACGTAATACGGTGGTTCAACTTGGCAGCAGATAGGGGAAACTCAAGGAGCCGTCCCACTGTCAGCACCAACAGTAGCGTTTCGGTGTTTCACTGTTAAGTGTTTGTTTAACAGTTAAGTAGTAACAGTTGAGATAAAGTTTACTACTTTAAATAGTTAATGTTTTATTTATTTATTTTTGTTTCTATTCATCTTCAAAAAACCCAGTTTCCACACAAAACAATACGCAGTATTGACATTAATAAGAAAAAATGTTTCTTGAGCTACATTAAAAAAGTGTTCTTTTTCATTAAATAAAAAAATGTTCTTTGGACAATTTATGGTTGATTTCATTTTCTGTAATACCTATTAATTGTATACATAAATAATTGTTACTGGCTAAAATGGGTGAATTTAAATTTACAAGTTTTGAATGATTTCATCATGTTTTATTAATAAAGGCAGGCATATTAAATATTATAGAGCAATCCACTCTATCCAATGTCGGTCCATTAGATTTGAAATATCTCTTTAGCTAGTTTTAGCCAGAATACTAGTTTTAAATGAGGGATCTGAAAGGTATCCAGACAGAATGACCAGATCGGACCTGTGGCGGATCAGCTGCTTTATAAACGGGTCCAAATTGGATCCGTGGCGGATCAGCTTCTTTATAAACGGGTCCTGCTCGGATCCATGGCGGATCAGCTTCTTTATAAACGGGTCCTGCTCGGATCCGTGGCGGATCAGCTTCTTTATAAACGGGTCCTGATCGGATCCGTGGCGGATCAGCTTCTTTATAAACGGGTCCTGATCGGATCCGTGGCGGATCAGCTGCTTTATCAGTGGAGACAGGGCGGTCTGCCCCAGATCTGGTCCGGATCCGCAATCCTTATTTGTTCTTGGTCCGCTTCGCTGTGCAAGTGGACTCCGTTCCTGACCCGTTTTGTGCATCGTTCCGGAGCTTGTGATAATTCCGGGGCGGATCCGTTCCAGAGTCAGTTTGATATCTGGGACGGCGGTAGTAAGCAAAGCAACGACACTGTGTTTAAACTTAATAAGACAATATTAATCAATTACACTTATGCGCTTCTGTTGACTTCTGCAAAATGCTTCTCCCCGTTCCCCTTTCTCCCTCTTTACGTTATATGTTGAGCTGTTTTTCGTTGTTCTCACGGCATGATTGAACACTACCCACTGCGTCAGCGGAAATTATGCATTTTGACCAAGCATAGAACCGTTTCTGATGGCTTCCGCTTGCGCGGCATGCTATGGGCTTAATGCTCGTGCTTGCGGCTACGCTGATTGGTTGAGGGGTTTTCCTTCACACTTGCCTTGTGATTATGTTGGGAGAGCGCTGGGTTCCGCTCTTTGCTGCTCTCACGGCGTGATTTTATATGGTTCCCCATAGCGCTCCACGCAAGGTTGAGAGACCTCTCTCGAAAGGGAACGTCTCCGGTTACTGTCATAACCTCGGTTCCCTGAGAGGAGGGAACGAAACATTGCATAAACTGCCGTGTTCGCGTGCTCAGATCGTCGCGCTGTAATGTTCAGTCGAAAGATTCTGAGGGTATGCTGTCCAGACGGTGTACTATATAGGGGTGGTGAATAGTAAATACGATACACCGAATGTCAAAAACGTGATTTATTACCCATAAATTATTACCCCCTGACAGGTTTATGATTATGACCTTTGACCGTGCATCCTGTGTACAATTATGAACCCTTTGTTGTTTGTTCAGGAAAAACAAGTTATAATGTCCAGGCCTCGTTGTTTCACACACCCCCTTCTTTGCAGTAGAGATAAGGATTTGGTTTGAGAATGCTTGGTCTTTGACCTCCTGTGAATGAAAGCAATAAAAGATGATTTAAAGAAAATAAGAAGCACTGATGTTAAATAAAATGGATAAATAGTGATTCAATGAAGTATGATAAAATAGACAGATTCAGCTTTTAAGTTTTAAAAAGAACTTGCCTGTGTTGTAGGGTGATGCATGCAGTCAGGTGTAAAAATGAAAATGAAGTACCAGCTAATGTTGGGGGATTCTTTGTTCCCCCATTCGTACACACACACACACACGCACACACGCACACACGCACACACGCACACACACACACACACACACACACACACACACACACACACACACACACACACACACACACACACACACACACACACACACACACACACACACACACACACACACACACACACACACACACACACACACACACACACACACACACAGACACCTCCCACCCCAAACCAAGATGATGCTTTGCAGCCATGTCCTTTTACATGGTGTGAAAACAGTTTGATGTGCATGGTTTTCTGTATCAGAGATCAGAGAGATTAATTAAATGTTAGTGCGTGTGATGTTTCTTGAAAGATCAAGTTAAAATGTTTATAAAAGTCCTGCTCTGGTTCCTGGGGTCATGTCCTGCCTATCTAACCCCACACCACCTGGCAAAATGTTGGTCCCATCCTGCCGGACTGACAGCGGGTGTCTGTCTCATAACACAACATGTTGTTGTTCAGGAAAAAAATGTTTGTAATTTCCAGACCTTGTTGTTTCACACCCCCCAGGGTTTGTAGAAGAGATAAGGATTTGGTTTCAGAATGCTTGGTTTTTGACCGTAATGTCTGTGAATGAAGCAATACAAGATAAATTAAAGAAATAAGAAGCACTGATGTAAAATAAAATAGATAAATAGCAATTAAATTAAATTCGATAAAATAATATTTCCAAGTCAGGTTTTAAGTGTTAAAAAGAACTTGCCTGAGTTGAAGTGTGATGCATGCAGTCAGTTGTTAAAATGAAAATGAAGTTCCAGCTATCCTAGCCACACACCCCTCCCAGCCCCAAACCAAGACGGTGCTTTCACCCTGGCTGTCTTTTTACCTGGCAACAGGATGTGCTGTGAGGGATTTGTAAATGTAATCTTTATGCTTGTGACGTTTCTTCTAAGAGCGAGTTGGTTTTGACTTTTATCTGACAAATGATGAAAAGTGTTTGAGATTTTTTTGTATGTCTTCTTATCAACGTGTTCCAAACAAAGTTTATGTTTGGGTGTTTTTATGACCTGGTAATTAATGTTTAGGTTTGTGGTTTTTATGACCTGTTGTGGCCCCCCACTGTCAATGCCTTGTATCTACTCCTCCACTCCACTTGGCAAAAGGTGGTTCCAGCCTGCCAGCCAGGGTGCCTGTCTCCAAAGACAGTGTGAAACCTGTCTGCTGGGGTTTTTGTTTATAATTTAGAGAGATAAACGAAATGTTTATGTGTGTGACGTTTTCATTTAAGAATGACTTGGTTCCAGGCTTAAGACTTTTACCTGCCAAATGATGAAAGTGTTTGAGACTTTGGGGGTCTGGCTTCTTATCAATGTGCCATAAACTAGCTTTTAATTAAAGGAAATGCCCCGACATGTTCTTCCTGGACATGGAAGAGTCGGTCCAAATGTGAGTTTTTGTTAGACTAAACAAGGCAATGTGCTCTGACAAAGGTTTAGTGTGCAAGGGTTAAGTCAAAGATTCATTTAAAAATATGTGTTTTCATCCTGTCTGATTTTATTCTGCCTGTGGAAGATGTCGGGGGGTGTCTGCTAGGCATGTAGTGCAAGTATATTACTGGTCCGCATTCTTAACAACGGTCGTCAATTAGCTTTTGATTACATACGTGCCATACATGTTCTCTCTGCCTGTGCGAAGAAGGCAATCCACATGTGTTAGCACCTCTAAACTGTCTGTTTAACACAACTATAGACTTTAGGAGTTAAGTCAAGGACTTAACAATGTTATGAGTTCTGTCCTGGCTGACTTTCTTCTGCCTGGGAAGGTGCCAGTGCCAACCACAGGGGTGGAAGAAATTCTAGCAACTTAGGCAGATAAAGGATCTTCTTGGCTGATTCTTTTGATCCTCACGTTAAAAACCAAACATGTCAAAATCTGGTTTAGGGTTAAACTTTTAAACCTGAAATTAGTAAAGACGTATATCTTCATCTCCATTTTGTGTAGTTCTACACTGTTTTTGTCATGGTCGACAAAGCTGAGAGAGACCCAAATGCAGGAAAAAGCTTTATTAGTAAATGACAACAGTCAATAATCCAAACAGCCAAGGAATGCACAGCTGCGGGAAGCAGAAAGATACACCACCGGAACAGGAGAGTACTCCGAAGAGCGTCGAGAATCCCCCGCCGGGGCCAGTAGTTGGGGTTCGAGGGTCTTCCTCGAACCAACTCTCAGGAGGAGAGAGAAGTGGTAGCTCGTGGCGAAGAGCGCACCCCTGATGCGACTGTTAGGTCGGGTGTGGAGCGAGGCCGCCGGCCGGGACGCCAACGGATACTGTGTAGACAGAGAGCAGACCTGGGACGTGATGGGAGAGAGGTGAGAACACACTGGAAAAGTGAAGCACATTCGTGAAGGTAAAATGACTAGAGGAGCTAGGACTAAGGCTATGACTAGGACTGTGGCAAGGCTAAGGCTAAGGAATCCAAGAGGATATCGAGATGCTATAGGTGAGCCGCAGCAGCACCTAGGTCAGTCTGTAGTGGAAAACACACAACGGTCAGACACAGGACAAGAAACATCAGGGGATTATAAAGGAAACCTAGATGGGCTGGAATAGTCAACAGGTGTGGGACAATTGCGGGAACAAGCGGGCTTAATGAGGGAAGTGAGAACAGGGGTGTGAGAGCTGAGTGGAAAAACACCAGTGCAAGGAAAACCCTAACGGAGACACGAGGGCGGGAACAGTGACGCAGACTCCGAGCACGTGGTCAGCCGTCAGTAGACAGCTTCCACGTGCTCGACAAAAACAAGACCGTTCCCGTGCAGACAATTACCCCGGCCTGACCTGGGTCGTGACAGTTTTATTTAAAAAATGTTTAGTTTGAGATGATATTTCAAGATCTAAAATAAGAATAGTCCCCTAGTTTAGTTCTAACCCTAGGTTAAAATACGATTGTTTAGCATTCTTTTCAAAATTCAAGAATGATAACCTTATTCTTTAAAAAATAAAAACAGAATTTAGTCTAATAACTTCTTCGCATCCTGTTGAGTACAGACCGTGTCACAATGTTTTTTTTTAATGTATATAGCTTCTGTTAAATAAGTTATAGCTAAGTATGTGTTTATGTTAATAGGTAAAGAGTTTTTTGAGGGGGACACCGCCTCAACACCCCCACATCCACTTTTTAACAGCTTAACTCCTGAGACTGCGATAGACTGCCGTGAGACTAGAGTAACTTTCTTTTTAGTACCAAACATCTGCATAGCCAAATTTTGTGTTGTACATCTGATTTAGCAAGGAAATCCAAGAAGTCCAAACAGTAAGTGTTTCTGTTTTACATCATTTTAGAGGGCATTTACTGTAAATGTAAGTGTTAAACAAATGGTTAAATGTTTTTAATGTTTTGCTACAGATCTAAAACTTCTCAAATGGGCATGTTTTATTTAATTGTCAGCATTTTATTATGTTGCATGCTTTTCACTCAAAACATGTCTTGAATATACTTTAATTACTATCTATACACATACCGACTGAACGTATCAAAAATAATATCAAGATAAATACACGCTGCATGTTTTTTAAGGACCCCCGTATTTTTCTCTATGTGTAAAGTGCTTTTTATGTTTTTTCCAGGCAGATCTGACAGATTGTGTTCTGGATTGGGAATTACACGTACGTGCTACAATTTAGTTACATTTAAAATGAACTTTTATATGTAAAAATATAGACTTAAAATTGAAATGTACAAAAAAAACCCAAAAATGGCTTTAACATGCAGGGAACTTCTGTAGACAATGTGTCTTGTGAAATGCTGTAAATGGTGCTTTAAATGTTTAAAAAACACAAAGAGCCCCCAAGATAGATGTGCTCTGGTTTCAGCTCTTAGAAAGTTCTTCATTTAAAATACTGGACATTACCTCTAGTTTATCCTAGGTTTATCTGATTCTGACAAATGTTTTTGGTCTTATCTTCTTTTCTTGATTGCTTTATAAGTACAGGCAAACATGCATATCAGTAGAATTTTAATTAACCTTCGCCTTATGTCTTTCAGCAATGTAGACCTGCATCAACAAATGGTAAGTTTATGTGCATTACCAATCCAAAATTTACGTGTTACTTAAAGTACGGATTAAAGTCATATATACACTACAATGCATGTACTCTATAGATGTGATTTGTAAATGCATCAGTTGATAAAAAGCGAAATTCTTGAGGGATGAATACGCGTCTTGTGTTACCATGTGTTATTTATTGTCTCAACAAATAGATATGCTTTAAGAAAAGAGCAAATGATTTAATCCTACTATGCCTATAACCTAAAATACACAACATGCAAGCAAAATGGATCTCTCACTAACAACAGTTTTGACATACAAACACGTTTGTTTTACTACATGAGTTAGTATCATCACTACTAGTATCATGTGAGTCTCAAGAACATTTTTACATATCTTAAATCATTCTCCTGGTAAACATTTGTATAGTTTTAACATTTGCGTTTAGTCAGTACAACGTTTTACACTTGCATTTCATAGTAGTTTTGTTTTGTTTCTCACTGTTTTGTGAATATTTAAAGAGGACATGTGATTTGTGTTTAGAGTAACTTAATGTGATGTGTCAGTGACCTTTTGTTAGCTACATTGTTTTACTAAACCTAAAGAATGAAACCAATGATCTGCATTTCAACTGCTAGCCAGTAAATGTAGGACAGCTTTTTCATTTTCTGACAAAATCTACAGAAAGCTATAACACAAACATGCTAAGGGTATGGATTTGTATTTATTTATTTTAGTTTTGGAAAGATGTTCATTTTAACTTTTTCATAAATTTTTGCCATCTGTATTTCCTTTACCAATTTATAATTAGTTGCATGGTGTAACGGTTTCAGCACCACCGGCCACGCCCCCCATGTCGTCACCGCCAGCTCGCTTCACCCGTTCCCTCTCCCCGGAGTTCTGAACTCAGTTTCCCAGCATGCACCGCACATCCACCATTTTTGATTAGTCCACACCTGCATCACATCATCAGGATTCTATTTAAGTTTGCACCTTTTTGTTCTTCCCTGTTCAGTCTTGTTGTCTTCACTGCAATTCTTTACCCCGATAAGTATACTTACCTGTTTTTGAAATACTTACCTGTTTTTGGATATTCCCGTTTTTGAAATACTTACCTGTTTTTGGATATTCCTGTTTTTGAAATACTTACCTGTTTTTGGATATTCCTGTTTTTGAAATACTTACCTGTTTTTGGATATTCCTGTTTTTGAAATACTTACCTGTTTTTGGATATTCCCGTTTTTGAAATACTTACCTGTTTTTGGATATTCCCGTTTTTGAAATACTTACCTGTTTTTGGATATTCCCGTTTTTGAAATACTTACCTGTTTTTGGATATTCCCGTTTTTGAAATACTTACCTGTTTTTGGATATTCCCGTTTTTGAAATACTTACCTGTTTTTGGATATTCCCGTTTTTGAAATACTTACCTGTTTTTGGATATTCCCGTTTTTGAAATACTTACCTGTTTTTGGATATTCCCGTTTTTGAAATACTTACCTGTTTTTGGATATTCCCGTTTTTGAAATACTTACCTGTTTTTGGATATTCCCGTTTTTGAAATACTTACCTGTTTTTGGATATTCCCGTTTTTGAAATACTTACCTGTTTTTGGATATTCCCGTTTTTGAAATACTTACCTGTTTTTGGATATTCCCGTTTTTGAAATACTTACCTGTTTTTGGATATTCCCGTTTTTGAAATACTTACCTGTTTTTGGATATTCCCGTTTTTGAAATACTTACCTGTTTTTGGATATTCCCGTTTTTGAAATACTTACCTGTTTTTGGATATTCCCGTTTTTGAAATACTTACCTGTTTTTGGATATTCCCGTTTTTGAAATACTTACCTGTTTTTGGATATTCCCGTTTTTGAAATACTTACCTGTTTTTGGATATTCCCGTTTTTGAAATACTTACCTGTTTTTGGATATTCCCGTTTTTGAAATACTTACCTGTTTTTGGATATTCCCGTTTTTGAAATACTTACCTGTTTTTGGATATTCCCGTTTTTGAAATACTTACCTGTTTTTGGATATTCCCGTTTTTGAAATACTTACCTGTTTTTGGATATTCCCGTTTTTGAAATACTTACCTGTTTTTGGATATTCCCGTTTTTGAAATACTTACCTGTTTTTGGATATTCCCGTTTTTGAAATACTTACCTGTTTTTGGATATTCCCGTTTTTGAAATACTTACCTGTTTTTGGATATTCCCGTTTTTGAAATACTTACCTGTTTTTGGATATTCCCGTTTTTGAAATACTTACCTGTTTTTGGATATTCCCGTTTTTGAAATACTTACCTGTTTTTGGATATTCCCGTTTTTGAAATACTTACCTGTTTTTGGATATTCCCGTTTTTGAAATACTTACCTGTTTTTGGATATTCCCGTTTTTGAAATACTTACCTGTTTTTGGATATTCCCGTTTTTGAAATACTTACCTGTTTTTGGATATTCCCGTTTTTGAAATACTTACCTGTTTTTGGATATTCCCGTTTTTGAAATACTTACCTGTTTTTGGATATTCCCGTTTTTGAAATACTTACCTGTTTTTGGATATTCCCGTTTTTGAAATACTTACCTGTTTTTGGATATTCCCGTTTTTGAAATACTTACCTGTTTTTGGATATTCCCGTTTTTGAAATACTTACCTGTTTTTGGATATTCCCGTTTTTGAAATACTTACCTGTTTTTGGATATTCCCGTTTTTGAAATACTTACCTGTTTTTGGATATTCCCGTTTTTGAAATACTTACCTGTTTTTGGATATTCCCGTTTTTGAAATACTTACCTGTTTTTGGATATTCCCGTTTTTGAAATACTTACCTGTTTTTGGATATTCCCGTTTTTGAAATACTTACCTGTTTTTGGATATTCCCGTTTTTGAAATACTTACCTGTTTTTGGATATTCCCGTTTTTGAAATACTTACCTGTTTTTGGATATTCCCGTTTTTGAAATACTTACCTGTTTTTGGATATTCCCGTTTTTGAAATACTTACCTGTTTTTGGATATTCCCGTTTTTGAAATACTTACCTGTTTTTGGATATTCCCGTTTTTGAAATACTTACCTGTTTTTGGATATTCCCGTTTTTGAAATACTTACCTGTTTTTGGATATTCCCGTTTTTGAAATACTTACCTGTTTTTGGATATTCCCGTTTTTGAAATACTTACCTGTTTTTGGATATTCCCGTTTTTGAAATACTTACCTGTTTTTGGATATTCCCGTTTTTGAAATACTTACCTGTTTTTGGATATTCCCGTTTTTGAAATACTTACCTGTTTTTGGATATTCCCGTTTTTGAAATACTTACCTGTTTTTGGATATTCCCGTTTTTGAAATACTTACCTGTTTTTGGATATTCCCGTTTTTGAAATACTTACCTGTTTTTGGATATTCCCGTTTTTGAAATACTTACCTGTTTTTGGATATTCCCGTTTTTGAAATACTTACCTGTTTTTGGATATTCCCGTTTTTGAAATACTTACCTGTTTTTGGATATTCCCGTTTTTGAAATACTTACCTGTTTTTGGATATTCCCGTTTTTGAAATACTTACCTGTTTTTGGATATTCCCGTTTTTGAAATACTTACCTGTTTTTGGATATTCCCGTTTTTGAAATACTTACCTGTTTTTGGATATTCCCGTTTTTGAAATACTTACCTGTTTTTGGATATTCCCGTTTTTGAAATACTTACCTGTTTTTGGATATTCCCGTTTTTGAAATACTTACCTGTTTTTGGATATTCCCGTTTTTGAAATACTTACCTGTTTTTGGATATTCCCGTTTTTGAAATACTTACCTGTTTTTGGATATTCCCGTTTTTGAAATACTTACCTGTTTTTGGATATTCCCGTTTTTGAAATACTTACCTGTTTTTGGATATTCCCGTTTTTGAAATACTTACCTGTTTTTGGATATTCCCGTTTTTGAAATACTTACCTGTTTTTGGATATTCCCGTTTTTGAAATACTTACCTGTTTTTGGATATTCCCGTTTTTGAAATACTTACCTGTTTTTGGATATTCCCGTTTTTGAAATACTTACCTGTTTTTGGATATTCCCGTTTTTGAAATACTTACCTGTTTTTGGATATTCCCGTTTTTGAAATACTTACCTGTTTTTGGATATTCCTGTTTTTGAAAAACTCCTTTTTCTTATCTACCTCCGTGGTGTGCTCTCCGTCTACCAGAACCCTGACACATGGTTTCTTTGATGTTTTTAGTTATAATTGTACAGATTTTAAATAGTTCTTTGATTTTGTATAAAAATCTACCTGTTCATTGTTTTTGGGTTCTTGTTCAATTGTCTCATTTTCCTCACTGATTTATCCAAAATGTCTTGCTTTAATGCTGGTAAGATCAGTTGTTCTGAGTTTTCTCACTGTTCGAGCCATTCGGTTGATGTATGTTTGCCTTAATTTAATAAAAAAACAAGTACTTGCATCCAAAACCTTCTTCATCTTAATGTCTCTATTCATTTTATTACTCTAGTATTTTGCTATTGTGTATGTGATGTTTATTCTTATACATTACCACCAATATTTGGCACTAAATGTGCATGCAGTCCCTAGGGGCTGAAAAAAAGGGTGCTATGCTGTAGCTCAGTTGTATTTTACTAAACAAAGCATCTAACAGCTTGATTTAGGTTAGTTTTTCCTTGAAAGCAGGAAAGGAAAGTTGTTTAAAGTGTCTGTCCGGCAGAAAACCTGTCAAGGTTATAATATTTACATTGAATCATGAAAATGTTTTACATTTAAAAGTCTTACCCATAAGAGTTGGTTTGAAAAGTGCTTGGAAACATATCCACATACTGTACAATCCACTAAATGTAATTTGGTTACAAGAGGACAACCTGTGGTCCTTTGTGTTGATTCACATTTTCAATGAAAGTCTGAATATTTATTGTTCTATACAAGTAGTCTGTATAAGCCGTTTTTAAAATCGCAATTATACACAATAGCAAAATACTAGAGTAATAAAACGAATAGAGACATTAAGATGAAGAAGGTTTTGGATGCAAGTACTTGTTTTTTTATTAAATTAAGGCAAACATACATCAACCGAATGGCTCGAACAGTGAGAAAACTCAGAACAACTGATCTTACCAGCATTAAAGCAAGACATTTTGGATAAATCAGTGAGGAAAATGACAACTGAACAAGAACCCAAAAACAATGAACAGGTCAAAAACTTAAGAATTAGATTTTTATACAAAATCAAAGAACTATTTAAAATCTGTACAATTATAACTAAAAACATCAAAGAAGCAACCATGCAACTAATTATAAATCGGTAAAGTAAGGAAATACAGATGGCAAAAATTTATGAAAAAGTTAAAATGAACATCTTTCCAAAACGAAAATAAATAAATACAAATCCATACCCTTACCATGTTTGTGTTATAGCTTTCTGTAGATTTTGTCAGAAAATGAAAAAGCCGTCCTACATTTACTGGCTAGCAGTTGAAATGCAGATTATTGGTTTCATTCTTTAGGTTTAGTAAAACAATGAAGCTAACAAAAGGTCACTGACACATCACATTAAGTTACTCTAAACACAAATCACATGTCCTCTTTAAATATTCACAATACAGTGAGAAACAAAACAAAACTACTTCTATGAAATGCAAGTGTAAAACGTTGTACTGACTAAACGCAAATGTTAAAACTATACAAATGTTTACCAGGAGAATGATTTAAGATATGTAAAAATGTTCTTGAGACTCACATGGTGATGATACTAGTAGTGATACTAACTCATGTAGTAAAACAAACGTGTTTGTATGTCAAATCTGTTGTTAGTGAGAGATCCATTTTGCTTGCATGTTGTGTATTTTAGGTTATAGGCATAGTAGGATTAAATCATTTGCTCTTTTCTTAAAGCATATCAATTTGTTGAGACAATAAATAACACATGGTAACACAATACGCGTATTCATCCCTCAAGAATTTCGCTTTTTATCAACTGATGCATTTACAAATCACATCTATAGAGTACATGCATTGTAGTCTTTAATCCGTACTTTAAGTAACACGTAAATTTTGGATTGGGTAATACACATAAACTCAGGTCTACATTGCTGAAAGACATAAGGCGAAGGTTAATTAAAATTCTACTGATATGCATGTTTGCCTGTACTTATAGAGCAATCAAGAAAAGAAGATAAGACCAAAAACATTTGTCAGAATCAGATAAACCTAGGATAAACTAGAGGTAATGTCCAGTCTTTTAAATGAAGAACTTTCTAAGAGCTGAAACCAGAGCATATCTATCTTGGGGGCTCTTTGTGTTTTTTAAACATTTAAAGCACCATTTACAGCGTTTCACAAGACACATTGTCTACAGAAGTTGCACATTTCCCTGCATGTTAAAGCCATTTTTTGGGTTTTTTTGTACATTTATTTCAATTTTAAGTCTATATTTTTAGATATAAAAATTAATTTTAAATGTATACTAAATTGTACCACTTACGTGTAATTCCCAATCCAGAACACAATCTGTCAGATCTGTCTGGAAAAACATAAGCACTTTACACAGAAAAATATGGGGGTCCTTAAAAAACATGCAGAGTGTATTTATCTTGCTATTATTTTTGATACGTTCAGTCGGTATGTGTATAGATCGTAATTAAAGTATATTCAAGACATGTTTTGAGTGAAAAGCATGCAACATAAGAAAATGCTGACAATAAAACATGCCCATTTGAGAAGTTTTAGATCTGTAGCAAAACATTAAAAACATTTAACCATTTGTTTAACACTTACATTTAAATGCCCCCTAAAATGATGTAAAACAGAAACACTTACTGTTTGGACTTCTTGGATTTCCTTGCTAGATCAGATGTACAACACAAAATTTGGCTATGCAGATGTTTGGTACTAAAAAGAAAGTTACTCTAGTCTCACGGCAGTCTATCGCAGTCACAGAAGTTAAGCTGTTAAAAAGTGGATGTGGGGGTGTTGAGGCGGTGTCCCCCTCAAAAAACACTTTACCTATTAACATAAACACATCCTTAGCTACAACTTATTTAACAGAAGCTATATACATAAAAAAAAACATTGTGACACGGTCTGTACTCAACAGGATGCGAAGAAGTTATTAGACTAATTCTGTTTTTATTTTTTAAAGAATAAGGTTATCATTCTTGAATTTCGAAAAAAATACTAAACAATCATATTTTAACCTAGGGTTAGAACTAAACTAGGGGACTATTCTTATTTTAGATCTTGAAATATCATCTCAAACTAAACATTTATTAAATAAAACAGTGTAGAACTAAATAAAATGGAGATGAAGATATACGTCTTTCCCAATTTCAGGTTTAAAAGTTTAACCCTAAACCAGATTTTGACATGTTTGGTTTTTAACGTGAGGATCAAAAGAATCATCCAAGAAGATCCTTTATCTGCCTAAATTGCTAGAATTTCTTCCACCCCTGTGGTTGGCACTGGCACCTCCCCAGGCAGATGAAAGTCAGCCAGGACAGAACTCATAACATTGTTAAGCCCTTGACTTAACTCCTAAAGTCTATAGTTGTGTTAAACAGACAGTTTAGAGGTGCTAACACATGTGGATTGCCTTCTTCGCACAGGCAGAGAGAACATGTATGGCACGTATGTAATCAAAAGCTAATTGACGACCATTGTTAAGAATGCGGACCAGTAATATACTTGCACTACATGCCTAGCAGACACCCCCCGACATCTTCCACAGGCAGAATAAAATCAGACAGGATGAAAACACATATTTTTAAATGAATCTTTGACTTAACCCTTGCACACTAAACCTTTGTCAGAGCACATTGCCTTGTTTAGTCTAACAAAAACTCACATTTGGACCGACTCTTCCATGTCCAGGAAGAACATGTCGGGGCATTTCCTTTAATTAAAAGCTAGTTTATGGCACATTGATAAGAAGCCAGACCCCCAAAGTCTCAAACACTTTCATCATTTGGCAGGTAAAAGTCTTAAGCCTGGAACCAAGTCATTCTTAAATGAAAACGTCACACACATAAACATTTCGTTTATCTCTCTAAATTATAAACAAAAACCCCAGCAGACAGGTTTCACACTGTCTTTGGAGACAGGTACCCTGGCTGGCAGGCTGGAACCACCTTTTGCCAAGTGGAGTGGAGGAGTAGATACAAGGCATTGACAGTGGGGGGCCACAACAGGTCATAAAAACCACAAACCTAAACATTAATTACCAGGTCATAAAAACACCCAAACATAAACTTTGTTTGGAACACGTTGATAAGAAGACATACAAAAAAATCTCAAACACTTTTCATCATTTGTCAGATAAAAGTCAAAACCAACTCGCTCTTAGAAGAAACGTCACAAGCATAAAGATTACATTTACAAATCCCTCACAGCACATCCTGTTGCCAGGTAAAAAGACAGCCAGGGTGAAAGCACCGTCTTGGTTTGGGGCTGGGAGGGGTGTGTGGCTAGGATAGCTGGAACTTCATTTTCATTTTAACAACTGACTGCATGCATCACCCTACAACACAGGCAAGTTCTTTTTAAAACTTAAAAGCTGAATCTGTCTGTCTATTTTATCATACTTCATTGAATCACTATTTATCTATTTTATTTAACATCAGTGCTTCTTATTTTCTTTAAATCATGTTTTATTGCTTTCATTCACAGGAGGTCAAAGACCAAGCATTCTCAAGCCAAATCCTTATCTCTACTGCAAAGAATGTGGGGGTGTGTGAAACAACGAGGCCTGGACATTATAACTTTTTTTCCTGAACAAACAACAAAGGGTTCATAATTGTACACAGGATGCACGGTCAAAGGTCATAATCATAAACTTGGCAGGGGGTAATAAATTATGGGTAATAAATCATGTTTTTGACATTCGGTGTATCATATTTACTACTGTGGTGGCCACGCCCCTAAGTTCCGTCTTGACCGACTTTGGCGAGTTCCATTTTTATTTCTACTGGCGTTGTGCAATAAGGCTTCAGTATAGGTTTGGAGAAGGGGATTCCCCATAGCCTTTCACGCAATGTCTCGTTCCCTCCTCTCAGGGAACCGAGGTTACGACCCGGAGACGTTTTTGCAGTGATGTCCTAATTCTAAGGAAACAACTCCTTCACTACATTTGTTCACTACTTTTTACCCATAATGCATTCTGATTTTGAGTGTACATCAGATGTGCGATGACCGTTAATGCCACAAATGTATGTTTATGTGTTTGTTCTTGTTGACAGTTACTTTCTACTTTTTGAGAATAAACAGATTAAATGAATGTTATAGCAGTGTTTTATTTAAAATATAATAAGTAATTTTAATTAAATGTAATAATAAATAAACTTGGCAAACATTTGTTTTGTTCTCTTTATTAAAAACTAATACAATTAACGTGACAAATACTGTAAAAATGAACTTTACCATTTTACAAAACAATCCACAAAGCCACACAGGTGTAAATATAAGCGTTATGACGAATGTCCATGACAGTACTGTAGTTTCATTCACTTCTTCCCCATGTAGTGGACTTTATAGCATTCGCTATATAGGGAATAGTGAATGAGTGAACAAGTGAGTGAATTCAGACGCAGCTTAGGACACAGTAAACTGAACAGAACACTACATATTTATAGGGAAGCATCCAACAGGACGATGTGAGCATTGTCAGGCACCAGAAACCATAGATCATGTAATTGTTAATTGCAGTATGTATAGAACAGAGAGAACAGACATGATAGATGATATGGTAAAAGTAGGTTTGGTGGGACAAGAATTTAAGGACATACTAGAATGTGGCTGTAGTTATCAAGGTAGACGATATGACCTGACTAAATATAGAAGTTGACGATCACCAGAAGATGGCAATAGTGCAAAATAATGGATGCAAGCTGCCGTTAAAAGCCAAGAAGAAAAAGGCAGAATATTCAGTGTGCTATAATAAAAGTTGAAAAATGGACATATGACTGGGGATTTAACAGTTAATAAATCATGTTACATGCTCTTTACAAGAAAGAGAAAGTTAGGAAATATACAGATTAAATTATATGGTCAAAATATGGAAAGAGTAACAAACTTTAAATATTTAGGATTATGGTTCCATGAGAAATGCTTATGGAGGACACATATTAAACAGGTAAAAAAATAACAGAAACAGCATGAGATGACATATTAAAATAAATATTCTTGACAATGCTAAGAATAGAGAGACTTGGAATTAATGTACAATTTTGTTGGGTCCCAGCTCATGTTGGTGTAGAGGGCAATGAGATAGCAGATTTGATTGCAAAAAATGCACTAAAAATAAAGAATGAGGAAATTATGAAAATACCATTTGGGAAAGGTGAGGCCAAGTCATTAATAAAAACAGCAGTAAGAGAAACATGGCAAAGAAAAATGGATATAGACAACAAAGGGAGTGTTTTTATTATAATATACAAAAGTCGATCAATGTCAAGGCATTTAAAGGGAAATGAAGAAGAGAAGTGATTTTATCAAGATTAAGATTAGGACACACTGGGTTAAAATCAATCATGTTTTGAATTGGATAGTGCACGTCAGATAAATGTGAAGCCTGTAATGTTACAGAAAATGTGGAGTATGTCATAATAATGTGGAAAAAATATAACTCAGAAAGGGAAATATTTAAAGGAATGATATATGAGTTGGGACAAGAATAGAGTTTGAAAGGGATTTTGGGGACGGGTGAGAAAATGTGGGAGTGTAGTAAAGAACTCTTTATCTTCCTTAAAGATTCGGGGCTATATCATATAGCGCCCCCCCCCCCCTTTTTTTTTTGACAAGTACAAACCCGATTCCAAAAAAGTTGGGACACTGTACAAATTGTGAATAAAAAAGGAATGCAATAATTTACGAATCTCATAAATTTATATTTTATTCACAATAGAATATAGATAACATATCAAATGTTGAAAGTGAGACATTTTGAAATGTCATGCCAAATATTGGCTCATTTTGGATTTCATGAGAGCTACACATTCCAAAAAAGTTGGGACAGGTAGCAATAAGAGGCCAGAAAAGTTAAATGTACATATAAGGAACAGCTGGAGGACCAATTTGCAACTTATTAGGTCAATTGGCAACATGATTGGGTATAAAAAGAGCCTCTCAGAGTGGCACAGTGTCTCTCAGAAGTCAAGACGGGCAGAGGATCACCAATTCCCCCAATGCTGCGGCGAAAAATAGTGGAGCAATATCAGAAAGGAGTTTCTCAGAGAAAAATTGCAAAGAGTTTGAAGTTATCATCATCTACAGTGCATAATATCATCCAAAGATTCAGAGAATCTGGAACAATCTCTGTGCGTAAGGGTCAAGGCCGGAAAACCATACTGGATGCCCGTGATCTTCGGGCCCTTAGACGGCACTGCATCACATACAGGAATGCTACTGTAATGGAAATCACAACATGGGCTCAGGAATACTTCCAGAAAACATTGTCGGTGAACACAATCCACCGTGCCATTCGCCGTTGCCGGCTAAAACTCTATAGGTCAAAAAAGAAGCCATATCTAAACATGATCCAGAAGCGCAGGCGTTTTCTCTGGGCCAAGGCTCATTTAAAATGGACTGTGGCAAAGTGGAAAACTGTTCTGTGGTCAGACGAATCAAAATTTGAAGTTCTTTTTGGAAAACTGGGACGCCATGTCATCCGGACTAAAGAGGACAAGGACAACCCAAGTTGTTATCAGCGCTCAGTTCAGAAGCCTGCATCTCTGATGGTATGGGGTTGCATGAGTGCGTGTGGCATGGGCAGCTTACACATCTGGAAAGGCACCATCAATGCTGAAAGGTATATCCAAGTTCTAGAACAACATATGCTCCCATCCAGACGTCGTCTCTTTCAGGGAAGACCTTGCATTTTCCAACATGACAATGCCAGACCACATACTGCATCAATTACAACATCATGGCTGCGTAGAAGAAGGATCCGGGTACTGAAATGGCCAGCCTGCAGTCCAGATCTTTCACCCATAGAAAACATTTGGCGCATCATAAAGAGGAAGATGCGACAAAGAAGACCTAAGACAGTCGAGCAACTAGAAGCCTGTATTAGACAAGAATGGGACAACATTCCTATTCCTAAACTTGAGCAACTTGTCTCCTCAGTCCCCAGACGTTTGCAGACTGTTATAAAAAGAAGAGGGGATGCCACACAGTGGTAAACATGGCCTTGTCCCAACTTTTTTGAGATGTGTTGATGCCATGAAATTTAAAATCAACTTATTTTTCCCTTAAAATGATACATTCTCTCAGTTTAAACATTTGATATGTCATCTATGTTGTATTCTGAATAAAATATTGAAATTTGAAACTTCCACATCATTGCATTCTGTTTTTATTCACAATTTGTACAGTGTCCCAACTTTTTTGGAATCGGGTTTGTACATAAAGGTCTGAAGTTGCATATCCCGGTACAGTAGGTGGCGGTATGCACCTAAATAAGTTGGTTGCGACCCGCCAAATAAACTGAGAGAGAGAGAGAGAGAGAGAGAGAGAGAGAGAGAGAGAGACTTCCGACCGGCACAACCGAACAGAACCAAATCAGAATAAACCAAATGATCAAAGAAAGTAAAAAGTCATATTTAGATCATTGGGAAAAGGAAAGAAAAAACCAAAGTAAACTAGAATGCTATCGGACCCTAAACAGAAAATACAATCTGGCAGATTATCTCTACACTGTTGGAGATGTGAAAGAGACGGATCCTGACCAAATAAAGACTCAGTGATCACAGTCTGGCCGTAGAGAGAGGCAGACACAGACAAACATGGCTTCCAAAGGAAGAACGAGTCTGTGCACACTGTGACACTGGTGAGGTCGAAACAGAGACACGCTTTCTCCTTCATTGTGATCAATTTAAAGATGTGAGAGAGAAACACTTTCACAAAATGTCAAAGCTCATGCCAGAGTTTGATAGGTGTTCAGAAACAGAGCGAATGCAGATGTTACTGGGGGAGAAGAGACACACATCAGCTGCTGCTTCATTCATCTATCAGCTGCACACCCTCAGAAACAAACTACTGCCTTCATCTGCTACAATCAATGCACATCTACACTCTTGACTTTATTACATTCTCATGTTTCTGCCTGAAATCTACTTTTGATATTGAGATTTTATTTCCATACTTAATTTGTTTACTTACATATACTCTATTTTATATTTCATTCTATATTTATACCTTACTCAGCACCTTAGTTTAATTTTAATTTCATGTTTGTACTTAATGTATGTCTTTTGTTATATGTTCAATGCTTTGGCAATATTGTAAGAACACGCAATCATGCCAATAAAGTACCTTGAAATTGAAAAAATTGAAATTGAGAGAGAGAGAGAGAGAGAGAGAGAGAGAGAGAGAGAGAGAGAGAGAGAGAGAGAGAGAGAGAGAGAGAGAGAGAGAGAGAGAGAGAGAGAGAGAGAGAGAGAGAGAGAGAGAGAGAGAGAGAGAGAGAGAGAGAGAAGATGACGACAGTAGAGGGCGCAGTTTAGATACTCAACTTCCGAGGTAGGAGGAAGTTCGCCCGGTCTATGGTGTCTGTGCAGCCTCAGTGTCCATCACGATCAAAACATTGTATTGTATACTACTCTAAGGTGAGTGCCTGCGCTGTTAAACATGGACCGAAAAAGAAACCATGGCTACATTGAAACAGGACAGTCATCGGAGCCCCAGAGCGCTTTCATAGACATCACAGGGCCCTTCAAACGAGATGATGAAGATTTCTCTGTTCTCGAAGCAGACGAGCAGTTGGTGTGCTCGGTGACCGAGATCACGGAGCACCTCGGCAGGAACATCACGGTGGTGCTGGAGTCCGCGCTGTCCGAGATACGCAAACTGGTCAGCGTCCGAATCCGAGTACTAAAGATGGAGCTCCGCGAGAAATGCGACGAGATCGAGCTGCTTAAGGCAAAACTGGAGTCGACGGAGAAAGACGGAAGAGTGTCTAACTCCGGTATCCCGGAGTGCAGGAAAACAGAACATCAACCTGGTCAGAAGTACAGCGCAGACCCGAAGAAGGCCAAACCCGGTATGCCCGTGGTCAAGAAGGAGAACATAAACGCAATCTGCGACTATTTGATGAAGGATAAGAACCAGCGGGGTGGTGCTGAAGTGGAAAGCGACCAGACTTTTGGGGTAGATCGGGAGCGCACTCAATCGCAAACACACGCATCTCTGGGCCTGTGGACGGACAGCGGTCACGGAGATACGGACACGGACATCTTCAACATGTTACCCTCCGCCAGTAAACGCATGTATGACTATGAGTGGATGACAGGTGTGGAGCTTAACTCAACCGAGTTTAAGGGTAAGCGATAATCCAATAGACCTATTTCGCGTGACGTGTACAAACCGGAAGTAGGGTAAACGCTTGTCAGGTCAATGCTCTAGCTCCTAGAGCTAGAAGCTCTAGCTTCACTTCACAGAACAGTGGCGTAGACTAGAAGCAGTTAGGCATGTAGCGCTCCCAGGGTTTTTCCTGCATAGAGAAATTGGAGGCGGACGCCTCCGCCAAATGTCGTGCCGCCTCAGACTCTTGACAAAATTATATCGGGTGTCTTCACAAGAAATTCTGCGTGCATTTAACAGACTGTCATTTGTAACTGCAGTTGCGACATTACGCCACAGTGGAGGCGCTGTTACGTTATCAGCACACTGAGGCGCTAAAAAGAGTTGCAGAACAAGAGCTAGCTGCGTTTCACGGCTCTTTGTTTTGCATCCAAGTACGTTTAATTTCTTAAATTAACATGACGTACATCATTGTAATGTCTTTAGCTGTGCAGTTGGATCGTTGAATCAGCGTATACTGTACACAGCGAGTTCGCCAGTATGAACGCACATTGCGTTCAGAACGACTCGCACACGAATGACTCATTTGAACCGATTCATTTTAACTATTTAACTTTAAAGTCACTAGCGAATATAAGAGATCACTGAATCATTTAAAGTGAACCACAGAGAATTGCAAGATGTGAATGAGCTTTGCTCATTTAGTAAAACTGGTTAATTCAGTTGTCTGTTGTGGGCTGAAGAGTTAGCTGAAAATGATAAAAAAGCTTTATTTGATAAAAAAAAGATTTCTGTTTGGTTGAATAAAAGTAATGTTTTATATAACTTAATAATTGTCATTTAATCTAATTTTATTAGAACTTTTAATATGTCAAAGTCACTTTGGTTAAGCCAGTGTTTCCCAACCTTTTTTCTGCCGCGGCAAAGTTTTAATTTGCAAACATTTTCACGGCACACCAGCATCACATTAACCACTAAAGTATAACAAAATGGCACAAAACTGCATTGCTTTAAATTGCTTGTTAAGACAGCATATTATAATAAACGTAGTACTCACATATGATGTCAATGTGAAACTTGAGCTTGTTTTGATGAACACAAAGATGATATCCTCGCTGGAATTGATGACAACGACACACGGAGCTCTTGGTCAACTGCTCTCAATCTTTCTCTATTTTTGTTCTTTATAGTCAAACTGGAAAAGCTGAGCTCAGATAAGTAGGTTGTGGAAAAAGATAACAACACTGAGATTGCACTGTCTGCAATGACTGGGTACACTTTGGCAGCAGTCAACCAGAAACTGTCCAAAGGTAGGTTACTGAATGTAATTTTCAAACCACGGACCTGTCTCATTTCAGTGAGCTGCTCTTGTTGCTGCAGCGACAGTCCATTTGCGTTATCCATTGCAGATGAGCTAAATGGGTCTCGAACCCAGTCAAAGGCTTCAGGTAATGTTAAGGGGAAATAAAAAGAGAATTTTTCTTTGAGAGTTGATAGATGCTTACAAATTACCTCACACAATGCCCCAAAGTTGTCTGAATGTCCAGTTTGGGCAAGGGGAAACATCTCAAGAGAGCCTTTTTCCACATGTTGTCGCCAGAGGGCAAGCTTTGATCTGAATCCATGCAGTTGGTCTGTGCTAGTTAGTACATTTTCATTTCTCCCTTGCATTCGCGTGTTCAGTTCATTCAGGTGTGCAAAAATGTCCGCCATGTATGCCAACCGTGCACACCATTCCTCATCTGCCAACAGCAATGCGTACTCCGATTTTTCCGCTGTTAAGAAGGTTTTCAGTTCTTCCCTCAGTTCGTACACACGCGACAAAAGTTTACCACGGGACAGCCATCGGACCTCCGTATGAAGCAATAAAGTCTTATGGTCTGCCCCCATCTCCTCACATAAGATAGCAAATAGTCGGCTTTTCAAAGGCCTTGTTTTTATAAAGTTGACAATACGCACTGCACCATCCAACACATTCGACAGCTCCTTTGGTAACGTCTTGGCAACAAGTGCCTCGCGATGCAAAAAACAGTGCGTGACCGTGACGTTCAGATTTTTTTCTTTGACTCTACTGACGAATCCCTTGGTATTCCCAGTCATGGATGCTGCTCCGTCGGTACACACACTCACGCAGTTTTCCCATTTTAGTCCTCCTTGTTCAATGTAATCGGATGTCACCCGAAATATTTCCTCTCCTGTTGTTTTTGATGGCAACTCTTTGCAAAAATAAAAATTCTCTCTGATGATTTCACCATCCACAAAGCGCACGTTTGCTAATAGCTGAGCATTCCCACTTATGTCTGTTGATTCATCAATTTGGAGTGCAAATTTGACGCTAGTTTTTATTTTTTCCAGTACAACACTCTCAATGTCAGCGGACATATCGTCAATGCGTCTGGCGATTGAATTGTTTGAAACGGGCACTTTTGCAATTTCTTTGGCAGCATTTGAACCCAACATTGTTTTCACAATTGCTTTGCATGCAGACATAATTAATGACTCCACCACCGTATGTGGCTTTTTCGATTTTGCCACTAAACCAGCAACCAGGTAGCTAGCTTCGAGAGCTTTTTCAGACACTGTGGTACTCTTTCTCATCAAAGAAGCCTGTTTCTCCGTTTGATTTCTCAAACGCACAAAATAGTTTGTCTATTTTTAATAAGTGATGGATGTTTTGTTTGTAAATGACGTTTAAGCTTGCTAGGAACCATTGCATGGTTAGATAGTTTTTCTCCACAGACTAAGCATAAGGGTAGTGCTGCCGAGCGATCCCCGGTGAAAGTGAATCCATATGACAGATAACTGTCGCTGTATTGTCTTGAGCTCACCGTTTTTGCTTTCTTTCCTGTGTCTCCACTGCTAGAAGACCCAGGTTCCGATTCAGGGTCGTTAGATTTTCTTTTCAAGAATTTATCCATGTTTTCCCGTTGGTTTTAGTAGCGTGGTCGTAATTATGTGTGGAATTCGCACATGGGAAAATCGCGGGCTACGAGGTCACGTATACGTACAGTCTCCTGGATGAGATCACGTATACATGGTCAAATACGCGATGAGGTCACAGTTGGTTTACTTTTAATTGTAAAACATTGCTGTACATCTATATTTTATTTATTATTATTAAAAATTGGCCATTTTCCACGGCACACCGGACAACTTGTCACGGCACAGCGGTTGGGAAACACTGGGTTAAGCCACTTAAAGGTACGGTAGGCCTACTTGTGTGTGTACAAGATCAGGATGGCACCACCTCCGCCTCATTTTGAGCCAGGAAAAACCCTGGCTCCCTTTATGCCTATTTGTCTAACATATATCAGACCTTGATAAAAAATAAATTGCTCAAAAAACAATGTTTTTGTAATGTTTGTTTTCCCTATTTTTACATCGCCCAGTAAACCATGAACAAATCGGTCAACAACATATGCCACTGTTGCATTTGGTAAATAAAATGAATGCCTGTGAGAAAACAAGATGAATGAATGGCTATGGCAGCAGTTCGACAGGAAAAAGTTTTCCCTACTTCCGGTCTCTGTCGCCATTGTGAAATAGGTGAATGATCTATTATAAGTCGTAGACCTGCATTACAGTTAGTATGTAGTAGTATATTTGCACTGTGGCATACATGTGGTTGCATATAGTATGTATACCTTTGAATGTGCATATAGTTTCACATAGTATTGTGTACATTCATTGTTGTATGCATATAGTCAAGATATATAAAACACGTATGTTGTTCTCATTTATTACTGAAGTGCCGAAGAATCTCCTACTCTGTCTTACTTCACCAGGTGACACCGACATGAAATGTGAAAATGTTCCTGCTGTAGAGGAAGGTGATGTAAATGAAGGTTCTGAAGGCGGTAGAGGACATGAGTCAGTGTCTGACTCAAACTCCTCTCAGTTTCCTTTGGACACTCAGGGCTCCCCACAAGAAAACAGGAGCAGCCCAGCAGAGGACAACGTGGACAGAATAGAGCCAGGTCAGTTTTTTGAAAGAAATGTGAATTTGGTGATAGCCTATTCGGGTCAACTGGAAAGCATTTTACATTGTCCATCTCTGACACCGATATCCACTTTTAAACGTCTAAACCACAATCACAGTTTTCTTATATATTACTATCCACAAGACCTAAAGGGATACTCCACCCAAAAATGAAAAGTCTGTCATGAATTATTCACCCTCAGGTTGTTCCAAACCTGTATAAATTCCTTTGTTCGGTTGAACACAAAGAATGATATTTGGAAGAATGTTAGCATCTGACAGTTCTGAGGCACCATTATATATACAGTATATATTTATTTATACAGGTTTAGAACAACTTGAGGGTGAGTAATTCATGACAGAATTTTCATTTTTGGGTGGAATTTCCCTTTAACTATGGGTACATTTTTATTTACACACCTTTGTTGCAAAATGTCTTTAGGTAGTCTGTGCGCAGTGAGATAGCAAAGGTATGTTTTGGGTTTAATTCGTGTTTAGTTAACCCTATTGAAAGTAGCCATGATATACTGTCAAATGCGTCTATAGTTTACACCCCCAAGCAAAAATGACATTCACAGAATTCATTTAATTTATAATAAACCCATAGCATTCTTCATTTATAATAAACCCATTACACTCTTTGTTCTATTTTCCTTAATAATTTTAAATACAAAAGCTTGTTGTACTATGAAAGCAAATTTTCAGAGTTCTTAAAAAGTCAGAAGTGAATTATAGTGCTTCTGAGGTGTACTGTACATGTCATGACAGTGTCATGTGCTATCTTAAGCTGCAGGAAGCATATATAATTTTGCTGTGAAATATTGCTGTGCTCCAGAAGAACAAAGAAAATGATTGAAATTTGTGCTGTTTTTTGTAAATTTATTATCGGAACATTTTTCTGATTGATCGCATCTCTGGAAAGTCATTTCAGTATGATCTTACCCAACTGTGAAGAACAATTTTTATTAAAAGAAAGTTTCATACCACAACTTCAGGCAGTGGCAAAATAGCTGTGGCTTTCTTTACTAACTTCAGATTTGCTGTTGTAAGGCTTATTTCTGCATTTATGTATGATTTTGAAATATAAATCTATAAATTTACTTACTGCCTCCTCTAGGTCAGCAATTCTCCATTCACACTTTCATTTGTTCCTTTTGTGGAACTCTCTGCCCCGACTCATTGTTCCTGGAGGAACATATAAAGCTCATGCACCATGACGAGAGAACCCAGGCTCTGCAGTCACCTCTGGGAGCTTCCTCCTCTCGTGGGGATGGTGATTCGGGTGAGGCAGGGCGAGCTCTGGGGTGCCCTGAAAGACCTGTTGTAAGGGGGGGACTTGTGAAAAAAGTGGAAGGTGGTTATGAATGTGACGACTGTGGCCGTCATTTCAACTATTTGGGCAACTTGCGACAGCACCAGCGGATCCACACTGGCGAAAAACCGTTTGTCTGCCCCGAGTGCGGTGAACGTTTCCGTCATGCCGCACGTCTCAAGAGTCACCGTCTTAGCCACAGTGGGGCACAGAGCCCTTTTCCTTGCCCTCAGTGCGGTAAAGGCTTCCCGGTGCTGTCTGGACTCAAGCGTCACCAGCGTGTACATACTGGAGAAAGCCCATATGCTTGTCCCCAGTGCGGGCGCAGATTTAAGGAGCTGGGCAATTTATATACGCACATGCGCATTCACAGCGGGGCCACGCCCTATTCATGTTATCAGTGTGGGCGGAGTTTTAGACATTTAGGGACATACAAGAGCCATCGCTGTATGCCTGCTACTCAGTTACCCAGTGGGCATAGTCCAGCATGGGCACAGGAGGACAAGGTGCAAACTGGGTAAAACCAAGTCACACAAAGTTAAAGATATGCTCCTAAAGTGGTGACCTCAACGGCTGGTTCAGGTTGAGTTTTATTCGCAGGACAGCTGACCACAGATGTGAGTGGTTTCATGAGTGGTCTAATAGATAGAATGGGCCTGTAGCAAGGAAATCTCAGTAAGGTCACTCACCTGTCTGCTAACAGTATGTTGTTTCATCAACCAATATCAAGACATTTAGGTACATCTTGAAGCTGGATGGATTAACCTACTTATTTATGTTAGTCGACATTCTTTTCAGCAGTATCTTGCTGCCCATTAGATGTATTTAAAAAAAATTGCAATAATATGAGTCAGTATTTCAAACATGAAAGGTTCAAAGTGTTCATACATCAGATTTTAGGATTCCACTAAATTAATATTGTTATGTTGCCTGTACCTCATCTCACACCTGGGGCCTGTTGCATAAACATAGCCATGACACTAACTGAGAACATTAATAGTTTAAATCTATTCACGAACCATCAAAGATGTACACAAAAGAAATCTCCAGTGAATTTTCTTTTTCTTTGAAAACTCTTCCTCTTCTTATTGTCTATTTTTTATATTTGCTACTGTATAGCACAATAAAAAGGCAATTTTTTAATCTAGAGCAGTTGACATTTTATTGATTTCGATGAAAACATAGATTTTAACAAAAAGTTAGACAGGGGGCCATCAGTCTTAACTTTTTGTCTTAAATTAGACCATCTAAGATTTTATGCAATTGACTTAAAAAGTAAACACTAGTCTTGACAGAAAAAATAGACGACTAACTTGTAGGACTAGTCTAAAACAGTTTTATGCAACTGGCCTGATTCAACTTATCAGCTCATTAGTAGAGGCTGCAAAACTGGTGTGTCAGTTAAGGTTTGTGTTTATTTGGCTGTTTTTGTTTCTCCTTTATGCAATTGACATATGGTGTTCAAGGCATGATTTAAAATGTATTCCAGGGTAATATATACAATTTTACGATTACAGTGCCTTGCAAAAGTATTCATCCCCCTTCATTTTATTCACATTTTATTATGCTGCTGCCTTATCTTAAACTACTTAAAACATTTTTTTTTACATTAATCTACACTCCATGCACAATAATGACAAAACAAAAAACTGATTTTTTTATTCACTGGCGACTCGGCCATAAAGCCCAGAGGGTCTCATTTATAAATGTTGCGTATGCACAAAATGGGGCTGGAAACGTGTGTACGCCACTTTCCACGCAAAGGTTGTGATCTAGTAAAAACAAATTTGACGGGAGAATGTGCGCACCTGTAAGCAAAATCTGACCCATGCGTACACACATTCTGGAGACAAGGGGTGACACAAATGGCGAGTTAGTGAACTTAGATTGCAGAAAGTAGGCCTAAGTGTGATAAAAACGATTATAAGCATTAATGCCTCACACACATTTATTTTGACCTCATATCCGTTAAAGATCCACATTATCACGAAGACTAAATCTGCAGTTATTTGCGCTTGTATTGAGTGATTGTTTAATGCACCTTCTTCTAAAATCCAACTCAAATCTTAAATAAAAATCCAATCTAAATATTTAATCAGCGCTGTCTCACCATCACACTATGAGCGCATGAGGAGGAGATGATCTGACTGAATAGGGACAGCATCAAATACGATAACTGCAGAACACAGTGTAAATAAATACTAAATATATTTTTCATGAATACTGTGCATAATCATCAAATGTCAAAGTCTGGAAAGCTCTCACACAGTCGTTTCTCTTTATGTTCTCGTTACCAGTCCTAACTAGTTCATAACAAAACCAGAATGAAGAAACATTCGTCTTTTACAATTATGTCTTCAAATTTACCTCAGGTGAAGGACGCCACTAATTAATGATGTGATTTTAATGAGGTGTTAATGATCAGTCTAAATGCTGTAAACATATAAATGCTGCAGAGTCCTTCTTTGGCTTTAATCTAATTATAATAATAATAATAATTATTAATAATTATAACAATTATCAATTTGTAAATCGTAGTGAATCTCATGTTTGGCCATTTGTGATTTCGTTGCGGAGATAAAGGATGGGATCAGGGGTTTTCGGCAGTTTTACATATTTTTTTTGTTCAAGCTCAAACCGGTGCGCAACGTTTTGCTTCGGTTTCCGGGTTGAACGACATGTTTCCTGGAAATGGTTTGCAACGGAGTTTGAGATACGTTTTCTCTTGTTTGGTGGGTGTGTCAAGAATTTGACTATTTCAACTCAACTCAACTTTATTTATATAGCGCTTTTTACAATTTTCATTGTCGCAAAGCAGCTGTAAATGAGACATATTGACTATAAGCAAAACAATTAAAGTTGTACCTGTAAAAACAAGAAAAGGTGAAAACACAGAAGACAGACATACCCACATACAAAACACTCCACACACAAAATGGGCGTGTCCATTTTTTATCCATAAATAGTCAATGCAAAGCACCTCATGAATGCTGATTCGTATATTAATAAACCTAGCATCCAATCCGCTTGTTAAGCCTGATGTCACACACCATAATGGACGTAAACCATTGCGGCTCTCCTGTTTTTGCCAAGTGGTTGATATCCTTAGGACAACATCATGTTGACCCTGGGACAACATTTAAATTAAATTTTAACATTTAAAATAAGTTTACAGTTTATTTTAAATTTAATCTTCCAACCAGGATTAGGTCCTTCTAGACCATTGTTTTTCATTTTTTCATTAGCCTGATTTTAGGGGTAAGTTATGGTTAGGGTTGGGGTTTGGTGTGGGTTTAGGTCTTATTTATAAAAATGTTGTCCTGAGGTCATCAACCACTTGGCAAAATCAGGTCGAACATACCGTTGCCAGGTCCAACCGCTATCAGATGCCATAGAAAAATAACAACACCCGATCCCATCCTTTGTCTCCGTAACGAAATCACAAATATCCACACATGAGATTCACTGAGATTTCCAAATTAATAATTGTTATAATTATTATAATTATATTAAAGCCAAAGAAGGTCTCTGCAGCATTTAAATGTTTACAGCATTTAACACCTCATTAAAATCACATCATTAATTAGTGGTGTCCTTTACCTGAGATCAAATTTGAAGACATAATTGTAAAAGACGAATGTTTCTTCGTTCCGGTTTTGTTATGAACATAGTTAGGGCGGATAACGAGAACAAAGAGAAACGATTGTGCAAGAGCTTAATGGCTGTATTTACAGACTTTGACATTCAATGATTATGCACAGTATTTAAGGAATGTTTAGTATTTATTTAGGCCTACACTGTGTTCTGCAGTTATCGTATTTGATGCTGTCCCTATTCAGTCGGTTCATCTCCTCCTGATGCGCTCATAGTGTGATGGTAAGACAGCGCTGATTAAATATTAAGATATAATTTTTATTTAAGATTTGAGTTGGATTTTACAAGAAGGTGCAAGAAATAATTATCACTCAATACAAGCGCAAATAACTCTGCAGATTTATTCTTTGCACGTTTCCAGCCCCGTTTTGTGCGTACGCAACGCTTATAAATGAGACCCCAGTTCGGTGGAGTGTTGCAGTGATGTTTGTCCTTCTGTAAGTTTCTCCCGATCATGGAGCTCTACCAGAGTCATCATCAGCTTCTTGGTCACCGCTCTAACCCCTCTCCATCGATGGCTCAGTTTGGACAGGAGGTCAGCTCAAGAGATCTGGTGGTTCCAAACCTCTTTCATCGAGGATCAATGGAGGCTACATGCTTCTGTGTACCTTCAATACAGCAGATTGTTTTTCAGAAGTCTTCGCCAGATCTGTGTCTTGATACAATCCTGTCTCAGAGCTCTACTGGCAGTACTTTTGACCTCATGTCTTGGTTTTTACTTTGATATGCATTTTCAGTTGTTGCACCATTTATTGAGAGGTGTATGCCACTCCAAATCTACTTATTCAATTGAATCAGCCACAGGTTAACTCCAATCGAAATGTAGAAACATCAACAAGCAAAACTAATGCTTCTGAGCTAAAATTCAAGTGTCCCAGAAAAGGCTATGAATACTTAATACTTAAATCTGTTTTTTTGTTTTGCCATTGTGTAGATTCATGTAAAAAAAGTAGTTTAAGGTAAGGCATGACAAAATGTGAATAAAATGAAGGGGATGAATACTTTTGCAAGCCGCTGTATATTAAATCCTTTATTTTTAAATGCCATGTTCACTTTATTTTACTTCAGTCCGCATTTATATGCAGTGGGGACCCTTCTAAGATGTGCCGTTGTTATATTTGAGTGCCATCGTGTGGCAGACTTGTGTTGCTACACTTATTTGCAATTTTTCATAGTATGTAATTAATCCTGTTAACACTTTTATATGTCAGTGAATTTCTTTATGTATGTCCTCCAGGATTTGAACAACTTAAAGCTTAATGGAAAAAAATAGCTCATGATTTTTATTGATTTTAGGACTGTTAAGTTGAAATTGCCTTGGACATGGATTACTATGAAGAGGGTACAAAAAACATGTTGAAAATACAGGCTTAAACCTTATTTATATATTTTTAATGATGCTGTTCTAATAAAGTATCATGAACGTTACAATAAGTACTGTTAAATAGCACAAAAGGATACAATTTACATTGAATGATTTGTAAACAAATGAACAGAACTAGAACCATACCTCGAGTATTAGTAGCCACAGTTCTATGTATTTGTAAGCAGTTCTTATTGTATGGCAACATGCTATTATTAACACACATTAAAATAACATTACTTGTGTATAAAGTGATTTGGTGAAGTTCTTTTATCTTGCAGCAAATGACAGCAGAAAAAGATTTCATTGGGGTGGCGTGGCACTCTTTCAAAATGCGCACACACGGGCATACGTGTCTTTTGCATTCGCGTTGCGTGCATTCGCATTTATAATACGTCCGTCTAAGCGGCCAACGCCTCCGTTAAAGCCCCATACGTTAGCGGCAAACGTGTCCGTTACGGCCCCATATGTTAGCGGCCAACGCCTCCGTTCCGGCCCCATACGTTAGCGGCCCACCGGGTCGGTACGGTACGCCAGATGGCCAGTCTGGCCCTGGCGTAAGTAAATATAGCTAGCCAACATTCAGAGTCTTAATGAATTTCATACTTAAAACATGCTTCTTTAAACATGACAATATGCTTTAGCAAACCTGCAATTACACAGACATTGTAACATTAGGCATAGTGTTAAAATGTTTTAGTTCATAAAATAAAAAGCTAAAACCATTCAATTTTCATTTTCAACCCACTTGTTATTTATACAGAAAGCAATGTTACATTTAAATGTAGACAATAAGATACTGTACTATAACAAGTGGTTGTGGCAAAAAAAATCTCAAAACCCCATTACACCGTGTCACCGGCCATTAATTAATGGGTGGGTTTGTTGCGTCGCGCCGGTCGCGTCTGGTGTAGACACGGTGTTACAATATACATTACGAATTGTGAATCCTGAGTGAACTTAGCACCTTAATAATAATAATTCAAAAATAAATATTACAACCAAACAAGAACAAAATGCATATACAGAAATTACAGTAACAACAATTCTGACGAGTCATGTCAGAATTTCCATTTCTGGTTTGATTAACTTACTCTGAAACTAAAAACTTCATCCATTCTCAGTACTGTCTTGAGGATTCACTATTGGGGTTACAGGCTGGAGGCTCTTCCTGGAATCTCGAGCTGAAGCAGTGTGTCATGATTCTCAATGAGGACCCAGATGTAGACAGCGTAGAAGGGGTTAACAGAATTTATTACAAAAAAAAACACAAGTCAAACACCCACGATGGGGGAAGACAAAAAGAGAACAGGACTATAACCACATATAAAACATAAACCAAAACTTCCCACGTGGGGGACAAAACCGGCGGACGAGGTAAGCCTGAGAGCCTGAGACAAGCAACAATACAAGGTAATACAAAACGAATCAGCACAAGACAAGAGACACAAGGTCAATATATAGGGGAATACAAACGCGGGATGATAACACAGGGAGGGTGACGGGCAGGTGACACACCAAGTTCAGGTGTCATACCAAAAAACATCTAATACCTACAACACTCATAAGTGCAGGCCTGTGTCACCGCGCCGTGGGACAAAAAAACCCATTCGAATCAATTAATAGTGCTGTGCGTATTAGATGTTTTTTGCCATGACAGCTGAACTTCAAGGAATTTAAACAGGCGCATCATTTAAAACATGCATTCATAACATAGTGCAGCACTTTGTATAACGATTGGCTCATAATCATAATGAATGAAGTACGCGGGGCTGATTTAAACACATATGAGCCGCTCTTGTGATACCATAAGCGAATTGGTCTGCGCACAGCGCGCGTGAGGTTAAACACATCTTATCAACCTCAAACCGAACATAACGATGGATTCTATTGTGCTGACAAAGATCGCTTTGTTTATGTTTTCTTAAAAGCAGTCACAGTGTAATGATGATAGCGTGCTCGGGTGCGGATGGTAATGTACAGTGAGCAGGTCAGCGGCGGAGTGGGGACAATCGCGCTCCGGCATGTTTCAGGGCACGCTAGAGATACGGGCTCTCCAATGCTTTAGTTTGTTCGTCTGTTAACTTATCAGAGATGCAGAACACCACGCAACAATTTTCGGTATTGCACCAGGCACAGTCATCGTCATCATTACAAAGCGCTAAGGCCAAGCGCCTGACAAGGTCTACACACGTTCGTTCAAATAAACGAATATGACGTTTTTTGTGGGCGTTCCCAGTAATGCAGACGCTCGTCCACACCCACTAATTAACATGTAATTTGCATGACTGTGAACAAGAAAAAGAAAATGAAAACGAAAATGAAATAAAAGAGAAGAGAAAATAAAATAAAATGAAAATCAAAGTTTACATTTTAATTTGAATTGTGTCAGTATTATTGCGTGAACATTAATAAAACCTTTGTAAAAAATGTTTTTACAATTTATTTTTCACATTTGCCTTTTCATTTTCAAATTGGCAGTCTTGCCTCGAGATTTTAGTGAAAATGAAATGTCAAATCACCAATTGTATTTTCTTTTTCAATTTGACAGGGACAACGCATTGTCAGTGTAAAAATGAAAATGATTTCATTTTATTTTTCATTTTGGCACATATTGTGCACGCAGTTGTGTATAATGAAATTGCTAATCTGGTTTTCATTTTCATTTTCATCGTTTAATTTATTTATTTAAATTTGGCAGGATTTGCCTCCCATAGTGTTGTGCATTGTTGCTGTAATTCATAACTCAATTCGAAAAAATAACCCAATATTAAAAAGAATATAGATTAAAAAACATTTCCTAGTTTCATCTGAAGACTTTATTAATGAAAAACAGTAACTGTTGGAATGTGGAAAAACTTAAGATAAATAGTTATTACTTGTCTTTGTCAATGTATACTAGTTCTTGTGATAACAGTACTGCATTGATTACAGTTTACTGTAGTTGTACTGTCATAAGCTTTAATATTTACCATGGTGATGACACTGACTCGCTTGTCCAAAACAGCTGATTTATTCATAAACTAAGAAAGCAACTGTTTTTACAAATGCTTCATTAAACTGACATTGGTTTTGTAACCTTGAAGGTCACAGGCACTCAAAAATGGTGCTACAGCTCAGGAAAAAAGAGTGGAATCTGCCTTATTTTGAAACTTTAACATTGCGATGTTACCGTATCAACGGTGCCTTGTGCAACCCTACATGGCATGTAGAAACACTCCAGACAAAAAGATCTGAAAAGCTGTTTGTTTGATCAAACAGTTCTCGTATACCGCATCAACACATTCGGGGGTGAGCATGAGCGGGGTCATATGGCTGTATCTTTGCGATACTTTGGAGTATTGACAGAAAACTTTGTACACAACATCAGTAGAACAACTTGCTATAAAGTTATACAAAATTTTATTTTGTTTCTAGTACTTTTACCTATGAATTTAAATTTGATGTTCAAAAATTAATGATCAGACATAACCACATGTATTTCCTTTTGTGCCCTTGAAGGCCTTGACCCAGTAATTGCTTCTTGCAGTTATATTAATAATAAGAATGAGTATTTTTAAATCACTTAGTCTTGACAGAATTTTTGGATAAACCATTAATTTTAAATTTGGATAAACATACCCCATCTAAACATACCCCGTTTCTTGGATTTCTTCCTGTTCTTTTGTTTTTTATCCTTTTTCTTTTTCTTTGCTGTACGTTCTGAATCAGATGAATCTGACGATGAATTTGAAGATTCTGAAGATTCGTCAGTGGACTGTGATGTAGCAACAGTGGATGATGCTGCATTCGGGCCAGATGAATTAACTGCTTCACACCTAAGTGCTATGGCAGAAACGAATACAATGTATTGACAACATAAAACTACAAAGCATTAAGGCCCGGTTTCACAGACAATGTCGGCTTAGCTTAAGCCAGGACTATGCCTTAGTTGAAGTAAAATATTCATGTCGCTTTTATAAAAATGCCTTAGAAAAATACATCACTGGTGTGCATCTTGAGACAAAACAATGGCACTAATATATTTTAAGATATTTCTGAGAAAGTTATATTCAGTTAAGACAGGTCACACTTTAATTATAGTCTGGGACTAGTCTTAAACCTTGTCTGTGAAACCGGGCCTAAATCCCTTTAATCACACTTAAGGTCTTTGCACATACAGTCCGAAATTTTCGTATACGTTATTTCGTATTCGTCATTCTAAAAATTCGTCACGAACAGAAACCTTGCACACTGAGTCCGATGCGTATTTATTAATCCGTTGCGAAAAAAATCGCAAAAAATACAAAATGGAGTCTTCAAGCAGTGATGACGATTTTGTTGTCCTCTCTCTTCTTAAAAAGAGAAAAATAAAGAGGAAATATTGGGTCCATCCAGTCCTGAGGTTGCGTAACGAGGAAGGAGAGTTCCACCTCCTTATCATGGAACTGCGGGATTATCCTGACCGATTTAAAATTTACTTCAGGATGTCAGTTGCTCAGTTTGATGCTTTGCTAGCGATACTGAAGCCACATATTAAAAAGAAGACCACCAATTTCCGTGAACCAATTGATCCTGAACAGAGACTGGCAGTATGTCTAAGGTGTGGACACACACGCGCGCACACACACTCGCACCAAACTGTGGCATCGGACGAGTTTTACATTAGGGACAGTTCACCTAAAAATGAAAATTCTGTCATAATTTAACTCACCCTCGAGTTGTTCCAAATCTGTGAAGACAGAGTAATTATTTGGAAGAATGTTTAACCAAATAGTTCTTGGAACCCACTGACTACCATAGTAGGAAAAAATACAATGTATATGTAAATGTATAAAGCTATTTTTCCAACTATGGTCATCAGGGGGGTCCAAGAACTGTTTGGTTACAAGCATTAAGTTAAACTGGAATAATGCATTGGTAATGATAATTACATCAAAACTGGTTATTTTAAATGGTTGTGAATAATCTTTTCAAACATTTTAAACATACAAAATAGTATTATAATAGTAATATTACAATACAAAAACTTTATATAAATCACAGCACCAAACAACACCATTATTTTGTGTGCTATATAATATGCTTTAATGTGCTATAATATTTGCATATTTTAGGTATCTGAGCACCGGGGACCCATTTACCACCATCGCCAGCAGTTTTAGGTTGGGCATCAGCACTGTAGGGATGATTGTGAGGGAGACCTGTGACCAAATCTGGCTTCAGCTCAAGGACACTTACATGCCAACTCCAACAGAGGACATCTGGAAACACACGGCGAGGAGGTTCAATGAAAGGTGGAACTTCCCTAAATGTATTGGAGCTCTCGATGGGAAACATGTCAAGATTGAGGCCCCGGCAAACACAGGTTCACTTTTTTTTAATTATAAAGGCACCTTCTCAATTGTCCTCCTGGCATTAGTGGATGCTGATTACCGTTTCCTGGCCATCGATGTAGGGAGCTATGGTGGGAACAGCGATGGAGGCATATTCGCAGATTCTGCGCTGGGACGGACCCTCCATCGTGGCACCCTGAATGTTCCAGCCCCATTAGAGCTCCCATCTGCACCCGAATTGGGAAAGGTCAACCATGTTATCGTGGCAGATGAGGCCTTTCCCATGAAGCCATATCTGCTCCGACCCTACGGTGGAAAGCGCCTTCAAGAAGACAAGCGCATCTTCAACCTCCGCCTGTCAAAAGCACGACGGATCTCAGAAAACGCGTTTGGCATTCTGACACAAAGATTCAGGGTTTACAAAAGGCCAATGGAGGTTAACCCTGACCTGGCAGACAACATCATCAAAGCAACATGCATCTTAAGCAACTACCTGCGCCATGAAGTAATGGGACAAGTCAGCAAGGTTGACAGTTTTGACTTCGACAATGCTGGCAATGCGTGCTTGGAGGAGTTCCAGAGGCCAAGGGGCAACCGCGCGTCTGAAGAGGCTCTCCACATTAGAGACACATTTAGAAAATATTTTGTCTCAGCTGCTGGCGAGGTACCTTGGCAGTACGACCGTGTGCGCTGTGGACACACAGTTATTGTATAGACCTCATTTGTACACAATGTCTGACCTGTGTTCATGTATTGTGTACACTATTACTGTGTGTGTTTTAGGGCTGTCGAATGATTAATCACATCCAGAATAAAAGTTTGTGTGTACTGTGCATAATAATTTTATATATAATGATACAAAATAAAAATAATAGTAATACTAGATCATGTTTATTTATAATTTAAATGATTGTTAAATATAAATACAAAATTAATATGCACAGTACACAGACATATATTATGTGAACACTAACTTGTATTCTGGATGTGATTAATCGTTTGACAGCCCTTTACACCTTTTTGACACACACAGTGCATAAGCACTGCATGGCCGACAATGAGCCAGCTCAGACATTATGCTTGACTGAGGTGTCCAGCACAGTCCTGAACGTGCAACAGTTTGATATGCCAATTAAACTCTTGTCTCCATACCTTAAACATACTGCCAGCCCTGTTCAGGATCAGTTTGATTGTGGAAATTGGTGGTCTTCTTCAGATTAAATGGACAAATATATACACAAACACACACAATTTAGTTATTAGCTGTTATATATTGTAAACAAAACCAAATATACAATGAGTTAACATTATTATTACAACTATCATTATCTTATTATTCAATTCAATACAACACGGAACCACAAACTGTTATATGCAAAGTGTAAAACAACGTTGTATATAATTTATACATTGTTATATTTTGTTCATACAATATGCATTATTTTGGTAATATTTGCATTATTGTAGTTATTTTATTTATATTACTTTAAGTATATTTATATGATAAACATATAAAGAAAAGCAACACAAGACCAATGAATGACTAATTTCTTGTTTATTCTGCATTCAAAAGAACTTGCTGTCCAGAAAAGCAGAACCTGAATTCATGTAAACAGTCCAAATGTGTATAAATGATACACTTAAATAATAAATTATTAATAACATTAAACAGGAATTTGACATTAACCTCTTTAGCGCATTAGTAATAAAAATGACATTAAAACAGATTACCTTAAATGGTTGTGAAAACATTGTAACATGTACAAAAACAATATAATCACAGAGAACTGAAGTTTGGACCCTGGGAAAGCTGCTGATAATAAACCCCTCCAAAGGAAACATCATGAACCAATTCCTGCATTTTGATTTTTAGATAGGACAGTCTATCTGGGGCAAGTCTCCTCATGCAGGGGGCCAAGCTGTTGAGAAAAGTGGAAACCTCATCATTTTGCAGGGCCTGACGCTGCTGTCGCTCTGCCTCTCTCTCTTTAGCTCTGCTTTCATCCCTTGCTTCTCTCCATTGACAGTACCATGCTAGGCTGTCCTCACTCTCTGCCTGTGTCTTCTTGCGTTTGGCACCACAGCTACCTAAAGGAGTTGTGCTGGCATCGCCCTCTGCCTCCATCTCTACACTGTCGCTCTCCTTCTCTATCTGCGTTCTCGCATCTTCCCCTATTCCATTCTCCTCCTCCTCCTCCTCATCCACTTGGATATTACCATCTGACCTGTTGAAAGTAAGCAATCTGAGATATGAAATGATAGGCTACAATCATTGCAGGCACTCTGCAAGGGTCGTCTCTCTATGGTGCATTTCTATAGGCTAACATTACCTTCTCCTTGCCAAGGAATTTTGCAAGAAGGACATCGCGTCCATATGTATCCACTTCTTTTTTTTGCTGGCCCCCTGTCCACTTCTGACCTTTCCCTCTTTCCTGTAGCGGACATATGTGTCCCACAGGTTACGCCACGTTTTCTTCACTTCTTCAACTAACATTACACAAAACAAGGCAAATTATTACATTCTATTAAAAGCCCAAGAATGCTCCCAACTGAATTCATAAATTATTGGTACAAATGGATGAATGTCATTAGCAACAAGCTATTGTTTACCTACTTTGAGCACTTTTGATCCTTTGTTTTGAAATCAGTACATACTGTCTTGTTTTCCATGCTGTTCGGCAATCATCTGCCACACTCTCTCTTTATATTCAACGTCTTTGTATTCCTTACTTTGTTTGTCATAAAGTGCTTTGTGCTGGGAGACGAAGTAAATTAACTCAGATGCCATCTTGAAGTTTGGCGCTCGCTTGTACGGTGGCTCTGAATAGCCAAAACACCTTTGAAAACGATTCCTACGGATGCGAAAAACGCAGAAAATCGAACCCGGTCTGAATTTTTTTATGACGGACGAAAATATCGGAGGCAGTGTGTAAATGTGATTGACACAACGTAAGGTCGTATTTATTTTTTAACGTGCGGAAATTTCGGACGTAAATTTCGGACTCAATGTGCAATGGGCTTTAATGTAGTCATTTTTGAGGTTTTACATGTCTAAGAGGGACAGTTCACCCAACAATGAAAATTATGTAATCATTTACTCACTCTCATGTTGTTTTAAACCAAACCTGTAAGAGTTTCTTTGTTCTTTTGACAACAAAAGAAGATATTTTGTGATGGTTACCACACAGTTGCTGGTACCTATTGACTTCCATGGTATTTGTTTTTTCTACTATGGAATCCAATGGGTACCGGCCACTGAGGGGTAACCTTCATAAACCAAAATATCTTATTTTGTGATCAACAAGATAAAGCAACTCAACATGAGGGTGAGTAAATGATGACAGAATTTTCATTTTTGGGTGAACTATCCCTTTAATAGTACACACAGAGAAAAGGCAGCCTTCTTAGTTAGCCGCCATCTTAAAATGGATGCAAAACACGTGCTCAACAAACATTCTTATGACAGGGTGTGTGAAATGGTATTACCTAAATTTATAAACATGAACGCAGACACAAAAACACAATAATCAAAGAAACACAAATGTACCATCCTACAGTCTTGAACGGAGATAATTCCTGTCATCCGTGAGAAAGTCAACTTTCTCTTGCAAATGAAGGATCTTCTGCTTTTGAATTTCAATTGTTTTTTTGGCTTGATCAAAAGCAATTTGTGCAGTGGGTGCCACTTTCAGAAGACAAAATCAATTATGTAACTTGGATGGGATCAAACAATACATAAATAAAAACTGTATCCTACATGAACTAGGGTTAATTCAATCAACATGCATAATGAAGTTAATACATTAAAACACAAATTAGTAATTATAATTGAAAAAACTACACGATTCAAACAATATCAATTTAACAATTATCTGGATCTTGTATTTATTTGTCTGTAATGTTCACATGAATCTTGTGTTTATGTAGAAAAGGCTACAACAAACCTGCTGTGTCACTGGTTGGCTGTAGAGCAGACCTGCAGCATTTGAACAGTATAAGCATCAAAGTAACAACAACAGCAGAAAAGAAGCCTTTATCCCTTTAAAAACATTTATGAGTTTTAAGGTCGACATGAAATCGACATGATGACATATCAACTAACTTCATTTTCGTATTGTGATCAATTTCAGATTTACAAAGATTTATGGCAGAAGCAAAACTTATCAATTGTCATAACCTGTAGCTGCCAGTTGTCAACTCCTGTAAGTGTATTCAACACATTATGAACTAGAAAACTGTATGGGGGGGATATACAGTATGTAGATGAAGCATTTTTATAGGATTTATGCAGTGGTATTCATTCATTCACACTTCTCTGCAAATTTTGTTAGTCTCCTTCATTTGATACACTGGAACTCTCACCTAATGAGCTGATGATTGGAATCAGGTATTAAATAAAGGAGACATAACAATGTACAGAGTGATTGAAAACCACTAATGTAGTGTATAATATGATAGCAAATTATTTGATAATAAAGTCGTTATCACACAGACTAAAAACTGCAAAATGCTTAATGGCCACCAAAGGTCTCAATTTATCTGTCAAGATATTATAAACGTGTCCAATAAGAATATCTCAGGGGAGGAAAATATCATAACAAAATTCTAATCAATTCAATTATGTTTCAACCATTTGTGTCATTTACGTACATACCTACTGATGAGCTTGTTCGATTTTCAGACTGAACCCTCTTGCGTGCAAGTAGAACTAGGGGGAAGCAAGTGTTAAACATGAAAAAAGGGGAAAACAAACAAGCAGTAAATGCAGGGCTCGGCTTGAGGGGGCTGCGAGGGGATGGCATCCCCCTTGTTGAAAAAAAAATGCATCCCCTCTGTAAAACCACCATCCCCCATATAATTACTCAACTCTCAACTCTCAACTCAACTTTATTTATATAGCGCTTTACAATTTTCATTGTTACAAAGCAGCTGCACATGAGACACATTGACTACAAGCAAGACATGTTTGCTGCTAACGTATGGGGCTGTAACGGACATGTTTGCTGCTAACGTATGGGGCCGTAACGGACATGTTTGCTGCTAACGTATGGGGCCGTAACGGACATGTTTGCTGCTAACGTATGGGGCCGTAACGGAGGCGTGGCCGCTTAGATGGACGTATTATAAATGCGAATGCACGCAACGCGATAGCAAAAGACATGTATGCATGCACCCCCCCCAACAACCCCTCCCCGGTCGACAGATTCGGTGGAGGGCCGATGCGGGCCTAAAAATGCCAGGGCCGATTTTTCTTCCCAGTCCAGCCCTGATTAGGATGATGTATTTCACATCATTATGAGCCCAGTGTTTATCCTTACATTAACTTAAATCATTCTCTGTGTGACCGGTGTCATGACATATCCGGTCCTCTGTGTGAATGTGTCCGCAAAGGACCTCACGTGGCTAAAATAACTTCTAATGGGTACTCTTTTTAGCGCCCGATTGCAAATCTTACAAAATTACATTATGATTTATTTCGCTAGTACTTTGTTAAAGGGGTGGTGCAACGGCGTTTCATGCATTCTGACTTCTTTACGATGTTAAACGTGCTGTCTTCTCATGCTTGACATGGTCAACTTGTCAAAAACAAGTTGGATGTATGATGTAGTATTTCTGTGCTCGAAAATCCGTTTCGTAACAACTTTTCTTAGTCCCTGATTGGACAATTCTACAAGAAAAGCACGCCCACGCATCAACCCGCGAGAGCCAGATGAAAGAGCGCGCCCACACGTTAACTGTGGAGAGCGGGAGAAGGAGCATGCGCACACGTCAACCAGCTGGAGCAAGAGAGAGAGAGCACTGCGTTCAGCTGTATTTGTTTGTTCACTGCATTTCAATGAGAAATGTTATATAAACGGTGGATATAACGCTGGATTAGCAGAACGTTTGAAACTGATAGATGGAGCTGTAAGTGAAACCGAGTCATCTGTCTGTGTTTTGTTGGCAATGGGTGCGCACGTGCTTTAGTGCCACAAAACCCCACTGTTTTAGTTATTTACTATAATAAAACCATGGTCATTTAAAAATATCAAAAGTTATGTTTTTTGTTTGTTAAGGAGATGTTGACCCAGAAATACTGACGTGTATGTTACATCAAGCTTTGACAAAAATGCGTCTTATATGTTTTCCAGTGTATTTAGCTCGCTAGAAGCTAACGCAGCTTCTGTTAGCCAATAGCCATACAACAAGATATCGAGATAACAACTTTGTGATCAGGCATTACAACTACCAACTAGATTGGGTCCTAAGCGGAAACAATTCACATGGGGGCAGAATTTTTCATGACACCGGGCCTTAACAGCCGTCTTCTGTGATGTTTTGGGATTATTTTACCTTATGGGCTGCACCTTTGTGTTGAGCCACTCTTTTGGTGTTCTTGCAGCACTGTGTGGCAGAAAGCTCAGCCACTCTGATCTGTCCGTCTCTGGCACACATGGCCAGCGTGGAGTCACCGCTGTGTGGAAGAAACTTTGCCTGGGTAAAGAATAAAGAGAATCTAGCACTGATTGCAATTTTTACTTTTATTTTCAAAAAAATGTACTATCAATTTTAGTATTTGATGTGTGTGTATGTGTGTGTATATATATATATATATAATTCAATATTTATATTGAAGCTAACATATACATTAAATATATATATTTTTAAAATTATTAAATAAAATATATAAATAATATATAATATTAGTTTTATTAGTCAGCATTTATTTTTTACAAATATTATTCCTTAAAAAATGTGCATACTATACTATAGTGTAAAAAAAGCTTATTAATAGTACTATTATTAATGATAAAAATATTCAAATTTAACAATAATATAAATAATTAGGAGGGGAGGAATATGACATTTTCTCATTCGATTAACCCATTAATAAACACTGATAAAATGCATCAAAACTTCTTTTGTAAGGCTGAGATCATGTGCAGAGTTTCTTCACCTGAAAGACGTTGCTCTTATGACCGCTGTCAAACTCAAGCTCGGCCCTTTTGCGAGCCCAGTCCCAGATGACCACGCGGAGATCGTCACTGCCGGATGCCAGGCGAGTGCCGGAAGGGTTAAAGTGGAGGGTGTTCACGCAGCCCGTGTGTCTCTCCAGACGACCCTGCAGTTCCAGCCTCTGCACCAGACCCCGCGCGCCGCACACCTTCCTCACAAACTGCAGCGAGCTGTGGCCGATCTCTCGAGCACGCAGCGAGGGGACGGCACACCAGGAAGGGCGAGTCAGGTCACGCAGGTCAGATCCCAGCCAAGCCTCCATGGCTTCCTCATCTTCTTCAACGTTGTCCTCCTCGTCCTCTTCTTCATCTTCATCGTCATCATCTGAACTAGAAGAGAGGCGCGTGGCTCCCCCGCTGGGGCGGTTCCTCTTCCTGGCAGATCTTCTGCCTTCGTCTTTCCCCCGCTCTGTCTGCCCTCCTCCTTCACTCTCTCGCTCTCCGTCTTCTGTGAGGGAGTACAGTCCACTGCCATCCATGCTGTCCGTGTCCTCTTCTTCACCCGGCCCCTGCTTCTGCGAGGAGTCAGCCATTGGCCGGTCTTGAGCGCCCTCGCTTCCCTCGGGGGCCGAACTTAAATTGACTGTTGAGAGAGAACTCGAACAATTGGTGGAGGACTGCTTAGGGTCAAGGTGACTCGATTCTAAACGATATATAATGAACGTAAAGGATGATGCAGTGTTTGAAGATGATTATGAAAAAATAAGCGTGAAAGGATGAGACAGAGCTTAAAATATATAGACACGCAACATTGAGTTTAAATGATTATATACTCCTTTTTCTAGGAGAAAAATGTGACACAAGAGACTAAAAATTTAAATGAGTTTATTTTTATGTATAGGTTGGGGTCTCTTGCTCATTCTTTATGAATTTGCTCTACATTTCAAAATAATAGTGAACTCATCAAAACTATGGAATAGCACAACTTGTGTACATTTAAACATTATTCCCACCTATGATAAATAACTAAAAAAATTCATTATAAATTAAATGACAAATTCGGTTATATTTTAGCATATTCAAAACAGTCACCCTTTGCCTAGAATTTGTAAAAATGACCTCTTTTCATTCATTTTATTTTTTGAGTTTTGAAGAAGTTCACATCTACTCTGTGCTTTTATCGGCTGTTATCCTCCAATATTCGATCCAGATCATCCATCTCAAAAACGTCAACAATTTTAGTTTCGCAGGGTAAGAATTGAATAGGTCATAAGAAACAATGCAAGCAAAGCCTATTTTTTCCATTTAAAAGATGTTAAGGTTATTAGAAACGTTTCAGTGAAATGACCCCTAAAAAGGGGTCCAGACAGTACCGGACTCAGGAGCAGACTGGGCGTCCCTCGCTGCAGATGCATCTCCCTCTCCAGGCTCCGTCTCATCAGCACCTGGTAAAGAAGCGAGCCAGTCTTCAAACATGATTGCAAAAGCATTAGATGGGCAATTTCATGCAAAGGTCAACTTTAGGATGAAAACATCACGTTTTTAACAAAGGTGTTCACCATACTGATAGGTCCAATGTCTATATTGGTTTAAACATTTAAACCAAAACATAGTTTCAAAAGATAGTCTGCCAAATGAATAAATGAAGAGTTTTGTTCCAAAATGAGATATTTTTAACATTTTTCAAAAATCATCATCAGTTTTTTATTGTGTTTTATTGTGTTAGTTAGCTGTATTTTTTTGGTTATTATGGCTTAAATCAAAACAAACCAACTGCAGTTTGATTAATATTAATTGGAATGCACAATAAAAAAACATGTTTTTTGAAAACTTTTAAAAACTGAGTTCTCATTTTGGAACCAAACTCTTCAAATAGTTTTCCATAGTCAGGTAAGTGAATAATCACATCCAAAACAGTCCATATTCCTCATAAATGGGCACTTGAAAATTTAATTAAAATAACTATTTTATGTTCTATAAAGAGCCATCCCGTCTCCATTTGTTGCTTCTGGTTTGCACATTTTAATTCACAGAAATCCTAAGTATGTAGTCTCTCAAAAACATCCTTTTTTGTCGTATCCCTTACGCATGTTGATTCCCCTCTTTTAAAACAAAGAACTTGTGTATAGCCTGATATTTTTCTGATCATGTCGGGTTTGATAAAATAAAAACTAATTTCATATATTGGTAATAATTACATTTTCTGAGAATTTATATTTTTAACTTTGACTGTGTCACATCCTTAAGGCTGGAATTGTCCGAATAGTTAATGCATGAAACACTGTAACCAATTTAACAAAGTCTTACCATTTGGGATGCTTGATTGTCCTTCTGTATCACTCATTCTGACTGTCTCTGAGACCCTGGAATGACAGAAATACAAAAGGGTTTACTTGAACAACATTATATATTGCTTAGGAAAACTCAACCAGTTTTATTATTGTATTTATTATTATCACAGGTTTGCTGGTTTGTGATGGTTTAAGCTGGTCATGTGCTGGTTTAAGATGATCATGTGCTGGTTCCTTGCCATCTTAAACCATCTAAGGACCAGCACATGACCATCTTAAACCAGCATATGCTGGGTTACGTATGTTTTGATGCTGGTTTGTTCTGGTCATGTGCTGGTTCCTCACCATTTTAAATCAGCTCAGGACCATCTTAAACCAGCTAAGGACCAGCACATGACCAGCTTAAACCAGCATATGCTGGGTTAGGTATGTTTTGATGCTGGTCATGTGCTGGTTCCTCACCAGTTTAAACCAGCTCAGGACCATCTTAAACCAGCTAAGGACCAGCATATGACCAGATAAGGACCAGCACATGACCATCTTAAACCACCAGCATATGCTGGGTTAGGTATGTTTTGATGCTGGTCATGTGCTGGTTCCTCACCAGCTTAAACCAGCTCAGGACCATTTTAAATCAGCAAAGGACCAGCACGTGACCAGATAAGGACCAGCACATGACCATCTTAAACCAGCATATGCTGGGTTACGTATGTTTTGATGCTGGTTTAAGGTGGTCATGAGCTGGTTCCTCACTATCTTAAACCAGCTCAGGACCATCTTAAACCAGCATATTCTGGGTTACGTATGTTTTGATGCTGGTTTAAGGTGGTCATGTGCTGGTTCCTCACCCTCTTAAACCAGCTCAGGACCATCTTAAACCAGCACATGACCAGCTTTAACCAGCATATGCTGGGTTAGGTATGTTTTGATGCTAGTTTGCTGGTTTAAACTGGTCATGTGCTGGTTCCTCACCATCTTAAACCAGCTAAGAACCAGCACATGACCATCTTAAACCAGCACATGACCATCTTAAACCAGCACATGACCATCTTAAACCAGCATATGCCGTTTTTTTTCAACAGTATGGGATCTCATAAAAGGTTGAAAAACAAGTGTCTTTATTCAATCGCTGACACTGTAAACACTTGCTCCTAATTGTATTACCCAGACATTACCTTGTACAGTAGCAACTGAGTCTGGCTGCAAACGAGCCCTAGATAGCTGTTTGTTTGGCACTGTACCTTGTACATAACAACTTGGCAGTGCGCAGTAAACTGGCTGCGACTAGCTAGTGTGCTAACTGATCGTTGCTTTTGTGACATTAACGTTACCTTGGTCAAAACACAAAAGCTGGTGGACAGTTGTGCAATCGCATACGGCTGTGCAGTTTGAAGCAAGTGGTGTCTTTTTCGTGAACAAAAGAGAAATATTTCCGAAGATCGCAAAGTAACGTTACAGAAAATATCGTGTTATGCGTCGTGCGTGACAAGCACGCGGCGTCAATAACTGATCTTACGTTTCTGTAAGTTCAGACTGAAGCTGACAACATGTAAACACCGATCGACGAGAGAAGATGGAGAGCACAGTGTTAACGTTACCTCTGCTACAGGCCCAAAGTGTCCGCACTTGTTAATCTCTGCGCAGATTTACTCTTCAGTCTCGAGCGCGACCTCGAGCGCAGGGCATTTGTGAGACGTGTCGTCTGATCCCTCACTGGCCATCCAAAAAAATAAAACCCGCAGTTTACGGTCACGTTTGTGGTCGTGCTGCAGTGTTTATGTTTTGACAGACCTGCTTCGTTAACGCTTCTATTTTTTTCTTTCTCTTTCCTTTTTTCTGTTTCTTTTTCCGGCGAGACGCTCTTTCACCGGATGTGAGTCTGAATGCACAAACAAAGCGCCTCTTTATTACAGCACATAACATTTTACTATTACTGATGATAAATGTGGCCCATTATAATAATTATAGATAACAACATTAAGTATAAATAATCTGTATACAAAATACGTGTTATAATAATAATGATAATAATCATATAAAAAATAAACAACAACAATACTTCTACTAGTACTACTACTACTATTAAAAATTAAAACATTATTTATATATTTATTATATATTTTGATTTAATAGTTACATTAAAGCAAATATATATTTAATATGTTTATTGGGCCTATTTACATTTTTTTAAGCAAATATATAAATAACTATACTATTAATATTATTATTCAATTATTAACATAATATTAATAATAATCGTTATTTTATTCTTTTAAAACTTTTACATTTTAACTTGCATATGCATTCTTAGTAGCCCAGATATTTAACGATATGTATTAAAAAATGTGGCACTGACTGCCAATTGTTCAAATGCAGCCTGACTTGATAAAGATGAGGAGGATAATGATGATTATTATATCATTATTATAAGTATATTAAACTAACCTAAATAAAGAGAGAGAGAGAGAGAGAGAGAGAGAGGGCAGGGGCGTGTTTTATCAGGATGAGCGATGAAGAGATGCAGTGCTCTGTATAATACCCTCGACTCAGTTGTTCTGACTTATTTTCAAAGCACTCTATCAAAAGAAAGGAAAGTACACTTTTACACTGTTTTACATTGACGCCAGCAGAACATTTAGTGACGCTTGGAACTATGAGTGAGGTGAGTGTGAGATTTATTCATTTCTGCCTCTTTCAAAAACTCAAAGGTTTCAGTAGATTATAGAAATAAACGTATGGCATCATGTTCAGAATAAACATTCTACTCATTTATACAAATAAAAGAATAGAAAGGGTAGAAAGATAACTGTCATTCTGTTGATAAGTATTCACGAAAGGCTTTTTGTATTAATGATATTTGTTAGGTGAAGAGTCGAGAGATCAATCTTGAGTTCACTGTTTTAAGATGAAAATGTGAGGCTTTACATTTCTGTGTGTCTCCCATTAATTGGCAATTAATAAGAGACTCAGGGGAGCTTGACCTTGCTGATATGAGTTTGGCTCATTAGCAGATGGAGATTGTGCTGTGTGTGTGTGTGTGTGTGTGTGTGTGTTCATGTTTGTATATCCCGGTGGGGACCTAAACCTGAATGCACACCAACACATGGGGACTCGTGTCACCGTGGGGACCAACATTGAGGTCCTCATGGGCAATTTGGCTCATTAGCAGATGGAGATTGTACTGTGTGTGTGTGTGCGTGCGTGCGTGCGTGCGTGCGTGCGTGTGCGTGTGCGTGCGTGTGCGTGTGTGTGTGTGTGTGTGTGTGAAAATAAAGTGCTGGTAGAGGTAATGCAGCTCAGAGAAGACTGTACTAGCCAACACACTGTGAGCCATGCGGATGACTTCTATCTTCAGTGATAAAAAAAGACAATCGTTTACTTTACAGCAAATATAAAAGACCCTCAGAGAGCTCAGAGAGAGCACTGGAACCATACTAGTTACAAGGAAAGGTTGAGTTCGAGTTGAGGTGAAAATGCTCTCTCGGTCCAAAAACAAGAGTCTTGCAGCAGGAGAGTATAAGTATATATGAAGACTTTGGTTCCAAAATGAGATAACTCAATTTTCAACATGTTTTTTTTTTCTGTTATCGTGTTTTTATTGTGTTAGTTAGCTGTATTTGTTGAGTTATTATGGCTGCAGTTTGATTGATATTCATTGGAATGCACAATAAAAAAATGGAGTTATCTCATATTGGAAGCAAACTCTTCATACATACAGTTCTTGTATATGGAGGATACATGTGTATGTGTTGAGGTGTGCACATGTGTCCATCAGTTGCTTATAGCAAATACAGTATTACAGTTTCTCAGGATTGACTGACAATAATTTGCCAAAAATGACATGCCTTGCCGCCACTCAGACCTGTCATACGTTTTTATTTGGAAACAGTAAGATTCTTTCGCTTGGATAAATAAATGCCCTCTAATAAACACATTAAATGAATGAACGCGAGAAAATTTGTCAAATAAATGTCACATTTTGTATGTCAATGTCTAAGAATATGAATACCACAAATCTAGGCCACCAACTCGTGGCTAATTTATTCTATTTTAGTCTGATAATTGAAGGAGCNTGCAGTTTTGTCAACAGGGAGTGTCACTCTGAAAGCTCTGTAGACAGAGATGAGCCACAGATCCTGAGGTTAAACCCTAATGGATGAAACTAATAACAAGATGACGTGTAAACTGAACAAACACTGATGAAAAATGCATGAAAATCAAACACACAAACCTCAGTTTTCACAATTCTAATAGAGGAGATGGTTTATAGTTCCAGTATCTGCTTTATGACTCTTCATGTTCAGTTCATTGTTATGTTTTTTAAACATTTGATATGTTTTTAGGTCAGACAGGTGAAAGTTCTGTGAGTTTAGACATAATTACTCATTTATCAGTTCACATTTGTTAAAATGACATTTGATAATCGTATTGAAACTGTATTTCTGTAGAATGTCTGTGACATATAAAGTGTCTCAGTCTTTATCAAAGTGCTCATGACGTTCATAATAAAATACATCAAATTCTTTTCAATTCTATTTCACACTTCATGGTGTATTTTTGAGATGAGCCGACAGTATCAGTGGATGATATTCTACAGTATATGAGTCAACATCCTTCTATAAGATCAATGAGATGAGATCATGTGAAAGTGTAAATACAGATGATATGATTTTAATAAACACATGAATCTGATCACCACACAATATATCTTATACAGTAGAAGAAACACTTTTATTCTGCACATGTTGTTTTGTTGTTTGTGAAACATGTTGTGATAGATTTGTGAGTAAATCACTGACTGCATTTCAGATTCATCCAACATCTTTCTGAAATCTGCTTGTTGATGTCTTGATGTGTTTGGTTTGATAAATGCTGTGTTACACGTGCGGTTTCATCTGCACTACACAGAGATGATGATGTTTAATGCAGTTTTGAGGTTTCGTGTCATTAAGTGACTCAATCGCTCTCCATCTGATGTGACGTTTGAGTTCAGTCAGACTATAAAAGACCCACCAACAGCCCATAAACAACATCTGCATCACAACCTGACTCCAGGTATCATCATCATCAACACATCTGTCTGTCTGATCTGTAGATCGGATATTCATTCATCTCTATTTCTAGTGTGTTGAGAAGATCATGTATGAAATCAAGTCAAATGTAATTATTTATTGTGTTTTATTTCAGCTCCTCATCAAGTCTTCATTCATTTATAAACATCATCATCATCATCATCATC
>NW_026634593.1:85965-100000 GCF_024868665.1 Triplophysa rosa
TTAAACCAGCACAAACCAGCATCAAAACACACCTAACCCAGCATCTGCAGTTTTGTCAACAGGGAGTGTCACTCTGAAAGCTCTGTAGACAGAGATGAGCCACAGATCCTGAGGTTAAACCCTAATGGATGAAACTAATAACAAGATGACGTGTAAAATGAACAAACACTGATGAAAAATGCATGAAAATCAAACACAAAAACCTCAGTTTTCACAATTCTAATAGAGGAGATGGTTTATAGTTCCAGTATCTGCTTTATGACTCTTCATGTTCAGTTCATTGTTATGTTTTTTAAACATTTGATATGTTTTTAGGTCAGACAGGTGAAAGTTCTGTGAGTTTAGACATAATTACTCATTTATCAGTTCACAATTGTTCAAATGACATTTGATAATCGTATTGAAACTGTATTTCTGTAGAATGTCTGTGACATATAAAAGTGTCTCAGTCTTTATCAAAGTGCTCATGACGTTCATAATAAAATACATCCAATTCTTTTCAATTCTATTTCACACTTCATGGTGTATTTTTGAGATGAGCCGACAGTATCAGTGGATGATATTCTACAGTATATGAGTCAACATCCTTCTTTAAGATCAATGAGATGAGATCATGTGAAAGTGTAAATACAGATGATATGATTTTAATAAACACATGAATCTGATCACCACACAATATATCTTATACAGTAGAAGAAACACTTTTATTCTGCACATGTTGTTTTGTTGTTTGTGAAACATGTTGTGATAGATTTGTGAGTAAATCACTGACTGCATTTCAGATTCATCCAACATCTTTCTGAAATCTGCTTGTTGATGTCTTGATGTGTTTGGTTTGATAAATGCTGTGTTACACGTGCGGTTTCATCTGCACTACACAGAGATGATGATGTTTAATGCAGTTTTGAGGTTTCGTGTCATTAAGTGACTCAATCGCTCTCCATCTGATGTGACGTTTGAGTTCAGTCAGACTATAAAAGACCCACCAACAGCCCATAAACAACATCTGCATCACAACCTGACTCCAGGTATCATCATCATCACCACATCTGTCTGTCTGATCTGTAGATCGGATATTCATTCATCTCTATTTCTAGTGTGTTGAGAAGATCATGTATGAAATCAAGTCAAATGTAATTATTTATTGTGTTTTATTTCAGCTCCTCATCAAGTCTTCATTCATTTATAAACATCATCATCATCATCATCATCATCTGTCTGTGTTTTAATCTCTAGTGTCTCTGAGAGTTGATGTGAAACACGTGATTAAATGTTCTTTGTCTTTGACTGAATGAAAGTGTTTATAAATGAGATGACGGGTGAAATTAGTGATCTGATGAAATGTGCAGATGATATGCATTGGTGGGATGTGTGAAGGATGTTCAATCACTAGAAAGTCTTTTAATTTTCTCTTTTTTTGTAGTTTGGACAAAGGATAGAAAACCTGAAAACCTGAAAAGTGATCAAAACAAGAGATTGAGCAGGTGAGATCTCTTCAATACTTTGGCTTAGACCTTCATTCTCAATTCATCTTTGATAAATATTCAGACGGGACTCAAAACGCTTTTGTTTTCTTGCTGAAATTGAGGAGTTTTGATGTTTTAGCAAAGAAAGAAGCTTTGATGAAAAACACCAGATAGAAAAAGACTTTTATCCCAACTGCGGTGACTATCTTACACAGATTTGATGAGCAATCTTAAAGTTTGGATTTCTACAGTTTTTGTCTATTATATTGTTGTGTTGTTGTTTGTTGAACCTCATCCCAAATCTGTAATCAACTACATGATATTGTGTGTAAACATCAGTCACACATGAATGTGTATTTGTGTTTGTGAAACATGTTTCTTCACAGAGTCAAACTCACCACAGGTTTGTTATTATTTCAGTGCCGACTCTCAACACTTTCACATCACGACACGACACAACATCACCACCATCAATCAGACATCATGACAGACTACAACATCACCAACAACCAATCAGATTGGTCCAATGATTCACTGATACGTAAACAGATGGAGTTATCTTGGAGTTTTCGTGACAAACAGCCATTGGCTCGTTCAGTGTTCGTCTGGACTCTTTCAGCGGTTGAGATTCCGATCATGCTCTTAACTCTGTATGCGATGTGTTTTCTCATCAAGTCTCGTCGAGCTGCTTCAGTTTTTGTGATTCATTTGATTCTTTCAGATCTCATACAGATGATTTGTCTCATATTAATGACACGGGACTGGACGTATATGTTGTTCTCTGCACATGAATATTCTGTGACTGTGGGAGTGTATTTGATGGCATGTGTGGCGTTTGAAAGATATCTTTTGGTGTCTCATCCTATCTGGTTCAAAACTCACCAGACACTGAAATCCTCCTGTTTGATTTCTCTCCTCATCTGGTTTGTGCCTCTGATCTTTACGACAATAAGACCACCTCATCTGTATTTTCATTATCTCTGGTGGTCTGTAGCGTGTATGAGCCCCTATCCAGTGATCATTCTGTGTTTTGTTGGTACATGGAGGGGTCTTTCTCACGCCATATCACTGACGTCTCACAAACGCAGAATGATTTTGGGCACTTTGTTCCTCGTGCTGCTCAGTTACACGTTTATCATCCTCCCGATCTCAGTTGTGTGTTTTATTAATAAAATCACTAATAATGAGATTAGGAAAACTTTGTCATTTCTAAAAGTCTATAGATTTGCTGAATGTCTGCTGTAACTGAATCCTCTGGCTGACTGTTTATTGTATTTGTTCATGAGGACTGATGCTGCTGATGTATTGCCGTCTCTTCACTGCTGTCGTAGATCAGACACACATCAGATTTCTGTACGATACACAACCAGAACAACACAACCATCATCATAATGGACAGTAGACTCACGGCTGTGTCAAGTGTTTTCATGTGATTCTCACTTGTCTGTGTATCTTCATGTCTATTTGTGTATATTTGACAGACTTTTGTGTATTTATCTGCAGTAGTAAGTGTTTGTAGATGCATGATTAAAATACTGTATTAAGCGACACTATAACAACACATCATCAGAATAGTAGTTTGACAGGTTGAACTGTAGAAAAGAAGAAGAAACAGATTTTAGGAGTCTAGAATGAGTTATTTCACAGTTATTTCACACAGAGACACTGAAGTATTTCTATATGACTGTCTGTAATGTATACACATGTACAATAAAACACAATACTCTTCATGTCGTGTGTGTGTGTGTTGTTCACTTGCCACTGATGTGACCCTGTCAGGAGCTCCAGGACTTTGTCGGTGTTGGGAGTTTAACAGCTTGTGTTTCTGGTAAAAATGTGTTGATGTCACTGAATGTCTCGTTTGAATGAACGACTGGCTGCTATCAGATGAGTTCTGATGTGTTGTGACGACTGTAAACTATCAGAGATCTTGATATATGATATATCACACATATCTGTACGGACACACAGTCTGAGGTCATTGGCAGAGGCTCTTTTCATTGGTTCTTTCTCTCAGAACCATTTGAATTGATGCACTTGTAAGGGTAGAGAGACTCACAGACAAGGGTTATCAGCCAGACAGGTTTATTTATTGACAAATGATGAAAATAACAACAGGTGAGTATATGATAGAGTTCTTGAACTGGACAGTTGGGTGGAGGATATTACAGTCAGGCCGAAGAGGGTGGTGTCGTGGTGGGCGACCTCGGCCGCGAGGAGCTGGATCTTGGAGATGAGCGGAATGGAATTCACCGAGTAGACTGGGGTGTAGGATGTCATCGCGAAGGACCCAGGATCGTCGAACCTCGTTGATTTGACGTTGGATGGGAAATGGACCAATGAATTTGGGACTCAGCTTTTTGCAGGGAAGTTGGAGTCGGATGTCCCGGGTGGAGAGCCACACTTGATGGCCGGGGGTGTAGGCAGGTGTGGGAGCTCTCCTAGTGTCAGTGTGGAATTGGTGTCGTCTCGATTGCCCTTTGGAGGTGTTGCTGAGCTGAGTCCCAGACCCTCTCGCTCTCCTGGAACCAGTGGTTTACCGACGGAACTTCTGATGGATCTCCCGACCAGGGGAAGAGAGGAGGCTGGAATCCGAGTACACACTGGAAGGGAGTGAGGTCGGTAGTGGGTTGTCGCAGGGAATTTTGGGCGTACTCATCCTAAGGAACCGGTTCCAGGAGTTCTGGTGGTTGTGGCAGAAGGTACGGAAGTATCGGCCTATCTTCTGGATCTTCCTTTCGGACTGTCCATTTCTCTGGGGATGGTATCCAGAAGATAGGCTCACGGTCACACCTAGGAGATTGACAAAGGCTTTCCACTTTATGGCTCTGATTGGAGTCTACGGAGTTGACACAACTCTCTCTCTCAATGGCTCTGATTGGAGTCTACGGAGTTGACACAACTCTCTCTCTCAATGGCTCTGATTGGAGTCTACGGAGTTGACACAACTCTCTCTCTCAATGGCTCTGATTGGAGTCTACGGAGTTGACACAACTCTCTCTCTCAATGGCTCTAGGGACAGTTACCAAGTTGTGATGTAACCACAAAAGAAAACTGTTGTCAGTGGTAATTAATAATTATACATTTGCTCTTGTGTAATTATAATCCTGAAAAAAATCCTTTTAAACTATCTAAATTTCATAAATAATGTATTTTAACATGGTCTTGAATTTACAAGCCTAATTGTTTCCCGTTGTTTTATAATTTGGCACAACAGAGACTTGCTGTACAAAAATAATATTTAATGATAAAGGAATACCTTATAAATATGAGAAATATTTGTAACACTATAAAATCCCAGTTACCACAAGAGAATTTGCTATTGTTTTTTGGAGCTATTCCTTCTGGGATTGTTATGTTTATGAAAGGTTTTAATATGTGTTCTCTAAATAACTAATACACCTAAAGCAACCGTAAGAATCAAGAGATGAGGAATTTTATAATTGAATATGAATATAATTGTTCACTTTTTTATTTTACTTTTCCATGAAACTACTCTGCACTTCAACATCACACAACAAGATTTTTTACACAATATTGTAAAGATCATTTTAGTGTAAAAATAACATTATTCTACCACAATATATGAATAATGATATCTAAATATAACAGTCTTAAGCAGGCATGGACTAGTGAAAACATTTTACTATGTTTCTCAAAATAACCCTCTGCCATCAGACACACACTGATCTGACAGCAGTCGTTTAGGGATCGTGTTGTTTCCTGGCACAGCGAAAACTACAAAGGAGCAGATCATGGTCTGAAAAACAAAACACAAAACTTCAGAAATGCCTTCATTCCGTTATTCATTATTTACCAGGAAATGCAGTAAAAAATAAAAAAAATGTAAAATCAATATTTCAAAAACACAGTTTTACTAAAATGAAAACTTTGAAAGCATTTCTGTTTATTAAAATCAAATAAAATATTGGCCTACATTGTTTTGGGAAAAGTAAACTAAACAAAAAATGTAGATGTTCCCTCAGAAATAAACTGAAATAAGTTTAAAGCATTAAAATGAGAACAGTTAACAAAACTAAAATACAAATTAAGTAATCTTGTATAGCAACATAAAAAATAAAAAATAAAATAATAAAATGACAAAAGCATAACAAAGTTGCTAAATATGTAACTAAAATTAACCTGAAATAAAACAAAAAAATTAAAAATATGAATAAAAACTAAATAAAATCAAAACTATAATAACTCTACATTCATATAATTGTGACCAATATAATAATGTAACAAACATTTTATACTGGAAAAACATCCAAGAAATTAGGGGCATGCCTTGCCATTCTTACATTCAAATACGATTTTAACCAAATTAAATGACATATTAACTCAATTACATGCTACAGCTCTTGAATGCATTTTGTTTGAGCATACTATAAATATACTAGATGTTAAACTGGACATGTCGTGGGTATTTCATCAGGACTCTCTGCATTGAGATCCGTCATGATGTCTCACCTCAGCATCAGACTGCAGAGGACAATCTTGCAGATTCACATTCGCCTGATTCCTGCAGACCGTCTGAGCCGCTTCTACCTCTAGTGTGTACTTCACCCGTGCTGGAGGGTAGATCTGACGTGAACACACACACACGCGCACGCGCACACACTGTTAGTAGTGAATATATCAGAGTTGTTTTACACCACACGGTTTACACGTCCCTTACCTGAGCTGAATCTGAGAAGATGTTCACCACTTTAAAGGCATACGGGTAGTTATTCATGCGATTATGAAAGTCGATGGCAAAGTTGGCCACACTGACAACATTTGGGTTGTGCGTGGACCTGTCTCCCGTCACGAAACAAAGGGCTGCGAGGAGGCTCAGAATGCACATCATCTTGGCAGCATGAAGGTCTGTGAGAGTGAAAGCGAAGTCATGATGTGACTTTTACGTGTCAAAACTGCAATCATGGAAATCTGTATTTTCTTTTTGTACTCGCCTGCAAAAACCTGAAGAAACATCTCTGACGCACGTCTGGTCGTGTGGATGGATGTGTTTGTGATGCAGCATCAGGTCTTGATCCGCGTCAGTGTTGAGTTTTCAATGACAGATGAGAGCTTCTTTCAGCATTTTGCTGATGGAGGTCATTCCTAACACTCGCTGATTCATGTTTAACGTGTGTCTGCATGCACAAACACAGACCTGATAACCTCCGTCATGCGTTTGTTTGTTCTCACACAGCTGATCACATGACCAGACGACTGTACGCTTCAGGACCCCTGACTGTGCAGTCCAGAATATCTCCTGTTGAAAATGTTTTTACCACCACAAGTGTGCCACATAAACAGGCGTTTGGACACAAATGCTTTAATGCTTTTACTTATTTTATTGTGTTCTTGTATTGTAACTCTGTTTCTTTTTGTCCAGCAGGGATGTGTTAATAATATTTTATAAGAAATAAACTCATAACCTTGTGATCTTTGGACAGAAATCTTAGATTCAAGGTGCATAAGATCGTAACAAAACAGCCGGTTTTACTGCAGTGTTCCTGGCTTGTAATGTGAACGACATTGTTGTAACAACTTCCTTGTTTTCTTTCCTCTTGATGTGTGGAGCTTCAGGGCGATACAGAATGGTCCTTCTAGGGAGAGAGGAACTCACAGAAGCTGAGAGCGTTTTAAAACAGCTTTTCCCTGAATCCATCAAGGTGTGCGAGAGAGGTTTCAGAAAGCATTTCTTTTCTGTACCTCCGTCTGTATGGGGTTCCATATGTGTCAAAAATGTGTTGATTGAGTTGTACAATACAATTGTCTATGTCTACTGTTATTGCCTGTGTTTTATTTGTTTTTGGTATGCATGTACGTATGTCTTCTGTTTATGTCGTCCTCCCTGTCATCTGTATATGTTGTCCTCACTGTCGTCTGAATATGTCGTCCTCATTGTCGTCTATGGAAAGCCAAGAGGGTCAAAAACGCGCGAATTTTAACACGTCAACAACGCATCGAGAACGCGTTGTTTGCACGTAGAATACGTGTATTTGACGCGCAAACAAAACGTATTCTACGCGCAAACAACACGTATTCTACGCGCAAACAACGCGTTCTCGATGCGAAAACATATACAGACGACAGGGAGGACGGCATATACAGACGACAGGGAGGACGGCATATACAGACGACAGGGAGGACGGCATATACAGACCACATGGAGGTTGACATATACAGACGACAAGGAGGACGACATGTACAGACGACAGGGAGGACGGCATATACAGACCACAAGGAGGACGACATATACAGACGACATGGAGGACAACATATACAGACGACAGTAAGGACAACAGTAAAGATGACAGAACAAAACGACAATAAGGACAACAGTAAAGAAGACAGAGAAAAGGACAGCAGGATGACAAATTAAGACGACGTCAACACACAACATACACGTCAACATATACTGATTTACCTGAACAAGTAGGCAATGACCGTAGACAAAGACAAATGTATAATACAAGGCATAAAGCAGTCAACACATTTTTGGCACAAATGGAACCTCATACGTCTGGAGTCCAGTGACATGTTTCTTTCGTCTGATGCGCTTGTGTTTTACAGGTGTATGGTTGCGTATTCAACATAAACCGAGGGACACCTCACAATCTGGAGATCGTTGCAGACAAATGGCCAGACTTCAGTGTCATTATTTGCAAACCAAAGGTTAAGGTAACGTGACAGCAAGACATCAGTGTTTCTCATCTTACTTTGGTTTTACTACAAATGTTGCAGGAGGGAGTAAATCAGACTGTGACAGAAAATGTGTTTTTATTGATTTTAAAGGGCGTCAAAGACCGAGAGGGAGATTTTAACATGTACAGCATCTATTCAAAGAGCAAAGACGCTTTGAAAGACCTGCTGAAAACACCTGGTGTGATCCACACGGATGCATTCACGTTGTTAGCAGGTAGGAAACACAAGTTTACTTCATGTCCATATAAATCAGACTGAAAACAAAAATAAACCCGCACCTGTTGAACGCACAGGGGTGGACATCAGACATTTAGCAGCGGTTCAGGAGTTTGCGGATGAACATGGAATTCCCTGGAAAGTACAATGTGTGATGAATGTGTTAATGCTGCAGGACACCAGCCGGCTGTACTTTAAAGAGAGGTATTCAGATTTAAAGGGATAGTTCACCCACAAATGAAAATTCTGTCATCATTTACCTACCCTCAGACAGAAGATATTTGGAAGAATGTCGGCAACCAAACAGATCTCATCCCCCATTTACTGCCATAGTAGGAAAAATACATACTATGGGAGCCAGTGGGGGAGGAGATCTGTTTGGTTACTGACATTCTTCCAAATATCTTCCTTTGCGTTTAACAGAACAAAGAAACAATCTGAGGGCGAGTACATTATGAGAGAATTTTCATTTTTGGGTGAACTGTTCCTTTAACGATTTCATGGTTTAAGATTTAAAGGGACAGACCACACAAAAACTCATTCATCCTCATGTCAAGTCAAACCATGAAAGAAGATATTTTGAAGAACGCTGATAACCAAACAACACTGAACCTCATTGAATTATATTGTTTGAACAAAAAAACAAAATATCTTCTTTTGTGTTTTACGGGAGAAAGAAAAAAGCTGTTTTACGTTTAACCATTTCTTCTACAATAGCATTTAACAGTATTTAACAGTCTAATTGAAATACATTTCTATGTCTAAATTCTAAAAAAATCAACGATATATTGTTACAGCGACATGAAAGAAAACTAAAAGAGATATAAAGTGTTTTTCTTTCTCAGTTATGCCGGACTGAGGTTTCCAGCGGTCAGTACAGCTCATGCTCACCTGGTGAACAGCACATGGAAATACGGAGGAGACGCCAACAGCTACAACTCTGTGCTGAACTACATTACCCACAATCCCTCTCTGTGCGTGGTTGAGGAGGACGGATCTGAGCCAGTCTCGTGGCTGCTTCTGTATCAGCACTGTGCTCTTGGGTTACTCTATACTCTCCCACAACACAGACGGAAAGGTTACGCCACATTACTGGTGTCAATCATGTCCCAAAACCTCCTGGAGCGGGGATACCCCGTGTACTGTTTCGTAGAGAAGGAGAACGAGCCTTCGCACAAACTTTTCACATCACTGGGGTTTAAACATTCATCAGACTACAGGTCTGTGTGGTTTGAGCTAAATAAACGAGAAGAAACATGATTCAAACCGTCCCTTCAATTCACAGAACACTGCACATTCATTAATAAACCGATGTACAGTAACAACCTATTCCTTATTAATGATTCATATTAAAATATCATATTTGTTGTCATTATTGTTAACTAAAATTAACATGTTATTTGTAATAAAATAAAACCGATATTGAAATATTATTTATTAAAAATAAAGAAAAACTAAACTAAAACCAAATTTAAAAAATCGAATCTATATAGCAATATAAAAAAAGATGTAATAATGAATTGACAAAAAACATACAAAATTGGAATAAATGAACAAGTAAACTTAAAATATAAAACAAGCCTATGTAAAATATGAAATGATGAATAAATATCACTTTACCTAAAATATAACATTTATACTGTTTTTAATGAACTATTTATTCATTGTAATTATTTTCTATAACATTTATTCTGACTGTACTTAAAGGCATGTCGATGGCAGAAATAAAGCTGATCTATTTACTGTAGTACAGTACAATTAATAAATGACAGCAAATTAAAGTTGTCCAAATATAGTTTCATTTGTAATACACTGTAAATACTACACACTTAATGTCACAGAGCTTACGGTATGCAAAAATAACCCGTTTAAGATGTTGTATGCTACACTGTCATCACATCAATGTGTTAAGGGAGGTAAAGTCAAGCGCATTGCATTGTGGGATACAGTATTCAATGAGAGTTTTGGTTGTATGATGCACATTCTGATTCTGAGACGATGGAAGCATTCAGTAATAACTCAAAACAAGCATGTATAAATCATGGTTTTATTACCTTTAGTATGTCCTACATTAGAGTACTATAAAACAGTACAAAGTTATGTCATGTAGAAATCACTTCTAATGTTCTAGAAAAATAAACAACGTACAAAACCCGGATAAAACAAAGTACACAACAGATTGACAACAAATGATCAAAACAACATGTTTCAGTTTCGGTCATAAACAAACGTTCTGTTAATTCTGTGTGCTGTTGTACAATCTTTCAAGATGAAACCAAATTGAGTTTGACCTTAAAACAGCTAATCTACACGTCCGGCCGCACCGACGCTCCATTGCATTTCATCTTATCGCTCACAACTGAAGCCAGTTAATACAATAAATAAAAGTGAATTACATTTTAAAACGACTCTCACATTCATCACGAGCACAGGTTCTGCAAACCAAACGTGAATACGATCAGTCCGTCTGATGATGTGGTGATTATAATCACAATGTTTGTTTTAAGGTCCCATACACAGTTGTGTTGCTCACACTATGAACAGAAAGTACACAACGTCCCGTTCAACCCCTTCAGACCCAGTCTGCTGAAGACATTCCCTGATGAACGTTCAAGAGAGCTGTCCGTCTTTCAGGGATGGGATGAGAATCGGTGGCAAGTGTTCTTATTAAAGTGGCAATGCAAGTTCAGATAAAGGCCACTAGGGGGAGGCTGTGAGTCCTTCACTCTGGATGTGGTGATGAAGTTCTGCTTTGCATATCGTGGCTCCTGCACAATGAACAGAAGGAGGCTCCTCATCCCCTACACACAGAAAACAAAACACGGTGACCCCATCAGGATGTGCAAAAGGTCTCGTCCTGTCAGATGTCATTTTCCTTTAACCCACGTAAAGAAAAGCACTACTCACCGAGTCCTGAGGACGAAGACACGCTGTCGGCCAGTGAGCAGCTGTCGGCGTGGTCCGGCGACAGACCCTCCATCAACGGTATGGAAAGCTCTGAAGATGGCACAGATGAGTCATAAATGCCCGAGTCTCTGGGCATCTCCGGAGGACTGGCCGATCCGTCCACATGAAGAACCGGCCTCAACGAACCCAGCAGTTCCTGACCCGATGAACCTTCCCCCCCGTCCGCCTGCAGCGAGGGGCCCGGCAGAGAAAGCACCGCCGTCTTCGGCCAGTTTGCTGTGTGATCCTACAGAGACCAGTTTAACCCCATCATGCTATTTCCACTGTAGCGAACACCTTAACCTGTAATATCTTCAGAGCGTGGATATATCAAGCGTAGCATTCTGGCAGGTCACGTGAGTTCAGCTTGCATCAGCTGATCACCGTTAACCAATATTCATACAACACACACTACACTGTAAAAAATCCAACTTGCAAAAAGTTGTAAAAACTATTATCTATTAGTTAACTGAACAATAAAACTATAAAAAGTTGACTTAACAAGAGGAAATAAGTTGGTTAAAAAATTGTCTGACCAACTTAATTTAAACTGTTGACTGGATGTGCACATGCAAGTTTACAAGCACACATGTTGGTTTGGTGGTTGGAGCATGCGCGCTGTAACATGATATGCCATTTTGATCCTCAGTCAAACGTGCAGCACGAGATCACGACAAACTTCATCTTTTCAAACATCATAGTTTAAAGTAAGTATCGTTATTCATTTTATTATATTTATTATATTGTTAAAATGTTTGTAAAACATTACACATTGTGATAATTAAGCATATTGTTCGCGACATGCAAATATCTAACGTTACCGTTAGAGTTTAGAATGCCAGTAAAATGTACGTTGTGTGTTTTGACCTGGGTTTGAAACTAAATTCATAAGTAATGTAGTGTCACCGGGCAAGCTTATTTTAAAGTAAGTTTGCATGAACGTTCTCATCAAGGAGAAAATGTCGCAATCCGGGGTTTAGGCCTATATCTTGTAAATCTAATTTCATGTTTTACAATGCTGGCTAAATGTATCACAGTTATCAGACATAGTGTGCGATTTGTCTTATAAGTTAGACTTAACTCAAAATATAATTGTGTTGTTTATTACATCACAGAAAAAGCCGTTGGAGTCCACATGGAATGATAGCGCCATGTGGCACGAGATCACGACAAACTTAATCTTTTCAAACTTCATCGTTTAAAGTAAGTATATTTATTCATTTTGTTATATTTATTAGATTGTTAAAATGTTTGTAAAACATCAGTGTGACCATTAAGCATATTGTTTGCGACATGCAATCTAACAAATCTAACTTCATGTTTTGCAATCCTGGCTATATTTACCAGTTATCGGAAATTTGTTGTTGTTGAAATGCAAATTCACAATGTCACTTTAATAAAAAAATTGTTTTGTTGTTGATAGTGCATTTATTTTTCATTTTTTTCAGAATCTTTTTTGTGCCATTTTATTTGTTAATTTATTTGAATTTGATTTGTATTTTTACTCTTTTTTTTATTTAGTTAATTGTTTGTTTGAAAATGTTAATGCTGATTATATATGTTCACATTGTTGACAATATTACATTGCTGAAAGGTGGGCAGACCATCCAGTGTTGAACTGCTTTGTTTGAAAGTTGCAGTTCTAAAAACTGTTTATTTCACATGTTTATTGGTGTTTTAATGTTTTATGCATTCAAAGAAATAGAGTCAAAGCCTAAGCATGTTAAAAGGTTAAATGTGAATCTTAATTTATCCTCCGTTAGCTTTAAATTGATTTTGAAAATTTTCCAGGATTTTTTTATTTTATTGCCTGTCATTTTGTTTCTGTTAGGAAGTATGGTTTTTATTTGACCTTGTTTATATTTCTTTCAACATTTTTTTCTGTTAGGAAGAATGGCTTTTATTTGACCTTATTTATATTTCTTTCAACATTAAGGATAATAAACAAAACTTGAAACCTGCAGTTATAGTTTTATTTTATAACATTGCTAGAACACAAGAACATAACATATTTGTCCAAAAACTCACAGAAAAAAGTTCACTTGACATAATTTATTGACACACATTAGAAAAGAATTAGAAGTCTTTTCAACTAACAAAACTATGTTCGCTGAACAAAAAAGTGACCTGTGACTTTACTCAGTGATTTGAGTTGAGTGAACCACTTGGTCCAAAGTTGAGTAAACTCAAAAAAGCTGTGCAGCAAGTTGCCTTGAAATTTTAAGTTAAGTCAACTTTTTATTTTTTACAGTGTAGACTGCGTCCTATTTAGGTTGCATTTCTTTGCTACTTATCAGCTGTTTAATCGTGTTTCACCTAAAACCCACCTCCATCCCCATCTCCTCCTTATCTGCCTGTATCTTCAGATCTTTTCATTTAATCCTGTTACGCATCAGGAACTGTTCTGGTTCCCCAGGTGGGGGGACATGTATTGCTGCGCTCCTGCTATGTCTATGCAAGGCTGCATGGACGGGCAGAGAGTTTGCCCAGAACAGTTTCATTCCGCCAAACTAAATATATGCTATCGTTAAATAATTGATGACAGTGGTCCCGACAGAACAGAATGATAAAAGAATGGAAACCCTCTCTCTGTACGAGGGGTTGTCAATGCGTGAAGACATTTGTTTGTCACAGGATCATAGAACGACACTCTTCTACCGTCACAGTCCAGCGGCACTCTTACTCTCTGAAGCTTCTTCTCAACTGTA